>NC_092333.1:151035000-151347500 GCF_046630445.1 Rutidosis leptorrhynchoides
TGTTTACAAAACGTATCATATAGAGGTCAAATACCTCGCAATGAAATCAATGAATGACGTGTTCGTCCATATGGATTTGGAGCGATCGTCACATAACTACTCTGCATTGATAGATTTTAAAATTTAATTCGAATTGAGGGTTTTCAAAATCTAAAACACGAACAGGGTGCAGTATCTGTTCTTCATCTTTTTTTTTTAAATCAATAAATTAAAACTGTAAAAAGGGATATAATTGATTGTTGATAATTTTGGTGAATAATGGAGTGTATTTACGTCTCAAAACCTGAGTGAATTAGTGATTTTATAATTAAGAGTATCGATAGAAAATCAATTTAGCAGACAAGGAAAATAATAAAAATAAATAAAACTTTTAAAAAAACTGAAGTCGATGAATTTGTAAGCTTGTGAAAAATATGGGAATCAAAACGTACTGGAATCAGATAGAAAACAAATTTACTTTAAGCCTGAAAGTGATTGGAAACAGAACTCATTGTTGTTGTGTAATTATATGCATTTAATTGTATTTATATGTTTATATATATATATATATATATATATATATATATATATATATATATATATATATATATATATATATATATATATATATATATCTGTAATTATATCTAAATATCTGTATCTCTATATCAGTATCTTTTTGTACCTGTGTGTATATATATATATATATATATATTTTTTTTTTCTTTCATAATCTGTATATTCATATATCTATATTTATATACATATTTGTATATCTCTTTAATTCATATTTATATTTATACATTATAATTAATTTTATTAATAAATATAACTAAAATAATAATACTCTTAATATTATAAATAATAGTAATGCAAATTTATAGTATTATTATAGTAATGATAATAATATTATTACTAATGATATTGATAATATTACTATAAAATATATAATAATAATATTATTAATAACAATGAAACTAATTATACTAGTACTAATATTTTTAATAATAACAATATTAATATTATTATTGGTACCATCATATTATAAATTTATTATTTTTATTTATGATAATATTAATATTAACAACATATCAACTTATACTTATCGAATTTCATATACATATATATATATATATATATATATATATATATATATATATATATATATATATATATATATATATATATGTATATATATATATATACTTTTTATAATAATATCAATGATAAAATTTTTTATCATAATATAATGGTAATATTATTAACATAACAATTATAATCTTAACTTGTAATTACATATAATATATTAACATTACATATTATTAATTATGTAACATTCATATAACATATTCGAATGTTTAATAAATATAGTATATTAGTTATGTACGAAAATCATATATATATATATATATATATATATATATATATATATATATATATATATATATATATATATATATATATATATATATATATATATATATATATATATATATATATATATATATATGTGTGTGTGTGTGTGTATATATATATATATATATATATATTGTTCACATATTTATTTACAAACAATCGTTCGTGAATCGTCGGGACTTGTCAAAGGTTAAATGAATTCATAAAACAGTTCAAAGATTTTGAGACTCAACATTACAGACTTTGCTTATCGTATCGAAACCATATAAGATTCAAGTTTAAATTTGGTCGGAAATTCCCGGGTCACTACACTCAAGTTCTTTCTCGGACTTCAAATCAAGCAACTAGAAGATGGAATGTTCATCAATCAACAAAAATACATTCATGAAATGATCAAAAAGTTCAGAATGGAGAACTCGAAACCAATGGAGACTCCTATGGCAACAAACGTGAAACTCACTTTGGAAGGAGAAGGAGAATCGTTCGATAGTACTAAATATAGGGGAATGATTGGATCCCTTCTATATTTAATGGCAAGTAGACCCGACATCATGTTTAGTGTGTGTTTATGTGCAAGATTTCAAGAGAATCCAAAGACATCGCACGTAGAGTCCATCAAAAGGATCTTTAGATACTTAAAGGGGACGATGCATCTAGGGTTATGGTATCCAAAATTTACCAGGGTTGATATTATGTGCTTTGCGGATTCCAATCACGGAGGATCAATGATTGATAGAAAGAGCACAAGTGGAGTATGCGCGTTCGTGGGTCTTTGCTTAACATCATGGTTCTCAAAGAAGCAAACGTCCGTTGCATTGTCTACCATCAAAGCCGAATATGTAACCATGGGAAGAGCATGCACACAAGTGTTATGGATGAAGCAAACCTTCCTCGATTACAGTATCGTCTCATCCGAAATTCCCATATGTTGTGATAAAAAAAGTGCTATAGACCTATCTAAAAATCAAATATTACACTCTAGGACTAAACACATAGACATTAGGCACCACTTCCTTCGTGACCACGTCTAAAATGGTAATATTGTGATAGAAAAGGTAGAATCTGCTAAAAATATAGCTGACATATTTACTAAGCCCCTTAAAAAGGAGACCTTTAACTTGCTTAGGAATGGGTTAGTAATGATGGAACATACTCCGTAAATTCTTCAGCAGATCACGCACGGTCGAAGGACGGTCGACCGTGATAGCAGCCGCCTGACGTCTAACGATTTTCTTTGTCTTTTATGCTTTCTCTTTAATATCCAAACAACTTTTCCACCAACCACATCTCTTCTTTAAACCCCAACCACTGGATTTCTAGATTTACTTTTGTCCTACCTTCAAGTACTTTTCAAAAAGTGGTCCATATTCTTTCAATTCTTTTTAAGGTAAGCATCCAAAATCTTACTTTCAATTTTACTAGATTGATTACATTTTAGTCTTTCCAAACTAATAGGAACACTTGTTTCTTGCATGATTTTCTTAAAATATATGAGTAAAATTTTTTTAAAAGGCTTTTCTTATCAAATGAGTCATAATAGTAATTTCTTGCACAAAAACTCATATATGTTTTAAATCTTTGAACTCACTCATGCACACACACATGTGTTTGAACAAATCATTATGATACTTGTGAATCTCATGACTAGTATCTACTCTTGACAAACATAGAGCAAAATGATGAAACTTGTCTAAATTTTTAAAAGAAAAATAGTACAATTTAATTTCAAATTCATAGTTTTCAAAATGAGTCTAGGCAAGGACTAATCTACACATGTTTAGCATATAGTTTTTCAAACTTATAACTTGATTATTTTGCTAAAATTGTGGTTTTTCTAGGAAATGACCAACACGAGAAATCAACATATTACGAACAATAGGCAACACATGGAGACTAGAACACTTCATGAGGAGCGTATTGTTCATCATACCGAATTTCCAGAACTAACTCAACTTTTCACCTATAACAATTGCTTCTCGTTTCTTAAGCTTGATGAAACCATTTATCCAACGTTAATTAGGGAATTCTATGCTAATCTTGATGTTTCAAATCCCGACCAAGTTGCATTTCGACTTTTTGATACACCTTACACTTGGTTTTTTGAACAATTCGCAACCGTTATGGCCATTCCTTCCAATGGGCGTTCCTTCTATACTCCTTCAACCGATCTAAGATCACTTAACCCTACATTTTCGTTGCAACCCATCTTAGATCTCATCACCACTCCGGGAGTACAACGAAACTGCAACCAACAGCTTCACATTCAAGATGACGAAATCCGCCATGATCTTCAACTCATTCTAAATGTCATTCGGAACAATGTCTATTGTCGGGTACCTACTGCTACTCACATTTTCGAGACCAAAGTTGTTGTCATGTGGTCTCTTCTTACTCATGAACCCAAAAATCTCGCTTATCTCACTACTCAAAGAATGGGTTACCTTCGGGAACTAGGAACTCTCCCACTTTCATACTCAAACCATCTTAATCGACTTTTCCGATTTGTTGGTGCCATCAACTCCTCTCAAATTTCTCAACCCGTGTCCACTATTCTGCTAACCTATTGGGAAGCTCATTCGGTGATTATTCTCTCTTCCGACAATGAAAGCCCAACTGTCTCCAATGCATTTAGCACCAACGACATTTATCCTTGAACAATCAATGTTGGTTAAGAATAGCTTTAAGGGCGGGTACATACAACACTTGTCCTAAGAATGAAACTTGTTATGAATTGTAATGTACTTGTTATGCTTATTATGTTTGTTACTCTTTATGTTTAATATTGGTTCGAGGGGGAGCCATTCTATTGATAAACAGGAACAATTTATAAGTGGGTATGATTTAAGGAGGAGCATTACTATAGGGTGCGCTTAGTTCCAAGTGGAACTAACCTTTGTGCTTCGACAAAAGGGGGAGAAAGTGTATGGTAAGTGATGTTAACACTTATGTCGGCTTACATAGTTAACACTTACTCATATGTTTGTCACATCAAGAAGGGGGAGAATATTGGTTAAGATTCCAATCATAATATTCAAAGGCTAATCACTTTGTTTTGATGATGACGCACAAGAGATAAGTAGTTAATCATATGTAAGACGACATGGGTTCATAAGCCTAAACTATCTCTAGCAAAAGACCAATACATAAGTAATTATCTTGGTAAAAATGTTACGCGGCTGCACTACGGTCGACCGTGAAATTGACCGTGTATGTCCTGTGAAATGTCCCGTTCATATTGATTATAAACGTTTCATATTAATTGATTTCGTTGCGAGGTTTTGACCTCTATATGAGACGTTTTTCAAAGACTGCATTCATTTTTAAAACAACCATAACCTTTATTTTATCAATAAAGGTTTCAAAAGCATTACGTAGATTATCAAATAATGATAATCTAAAATATACTGTTTACACACGACCATTACATAATGGTTTACAATAGAAATATATTACATCGACATATGTTTCTTAAATGCAGTTTTTACACAATATCAAACAAACATGGACTCCAAATCTTATCCTTATTTTAGTATACAACAGCGAAAGCTCTTAGTATTCACCTGAGAATAAACATGCTTTAAACGTCAACAAAAATGTTGGTGAGTTATAGGTTTAACCTATATATATATATATCAAATCGTGACAATAGACCACAAGATTTCATATTTCAATACGCATCCCATACATAGAGATAAAAATCATTCATATGGTGAATACCTGGTAACCGACATTAACAAGATACATATATAAGAATATCCCCATCATTCCGGGACACCCTTCGGATATGATATAAATTTTGAAGTACTAAAGCATCCGATACTTTGGATGGGGTTTGTTAGGCCCATTAGATCTAGCTTTAGGATTCGCGTCAATTAGGGTGTCTGTTCCCTAATTCTTAGATTACCAGACTTAATAAAAAGGGGCATATTCGATTTTGATAATTCAACCATAGAATGTAGTTTCACATACTTGTGTCTATTTTGTAAATCATTTATAAAACCTGCATATATTCTCATCCCAAAAATATTAGATTTTAAAAGTGGGACTCTAACTCACTTTCACAGATTTTTACTTCGTCGGGAAGTAAGACTTGGCCACTGGTCGATTCACGAACCTATAACAAATATGTACATATATATCAAAGTATATTCAAAATATATTTACAACACTTTTAATACATTTTGATGTTTTAAGTTTATTAAGTCAGCTGTCCTCGTTAGTAACCTACAACTAGTTGTCCAACGTTAGATGTACAGAAAAAAATTGATATATATTATCTTGAATCAATCCACGACCCAGTGTATACACGTCTCAGGCTAGATCACAACTCAAAGTATATATATTTTTGGAATCAACCTCAACCCTGTATACCTAACTCCCACATTACTTCATATAGAGTGTCTATGGTTGTTCCAAATAATATATACACATGGGTCGATATGATATGTCAAAACATTTGCATACGTGTCTATGGTATCCCAAGAATACATAATATATTAGAATACATGTATAATACAATATAAGTTAGCTAGGATATGATTAATATAGATTTGTTACCAATTTTCACGTTGCTACAACAAGAAAAATTATCCAATCTTGTTTTACCCATAACTTCTTCATTTTAATCCATTTTGAGTGAATCAAATTGATATGCTTTCATATTGAACTATATTTTATGAATCTAAACAGAAAAAGTATAGGTTTATAGTTGGAAATATAAGTTACAAGTCATTTTTGTAAAGGTAGTCATTTCAGTCGAAAGAACGTCGTCTAGATGACCATTTTAGAAAACATACTTCCACTTTGAGTTTAATCATGATTTTTGAATATAGTTTCATGTTCATAAGAAAAATCATTTTCCCAGAAGAACAACTTTTAAATCAAAGTTTATCATAGTTTTTAATTAACTAACCCAAAACAGCCCGCGGTGTTACTATGACGGCGTATGTCCGGTTTTACAGTATTCTTCGTGTTTTCAGGTTTTAAATCATTAAGTTAGCATATCATATAGATATAGAACATGTGTTTAGTTGATTTTAAAAGTCAAGTTAGAAGGATTAACTTTTGTTTGCGAACAAGTTTATAATTAACTAAACTATGTTCTAGTGATTACAAGTTTAAACCGTCGAATAAGATAGCTTTATATGTATGAATCAAATGATGTTATGAACATCATTACTACCTCATGTTTTCTGGATAAAGCTACTGGAAATGAGAAAAATGGATCTAGCTTCAAAGGATCCTTGGATGGCTTGAAAATTCTTGAAGCAGAATCATGACACGAAAACAAGTTCAAGTAAGATTTCCACTCGAAATAAGATTGTTATAGTTATAGAAATTGAATCAAAGTTTGAATATGAGTATTACCTTGTATTAGAAAGATATCTTACTGTAAATAAGAAAGATTTCTTGAGGTTGGATGATCACTCTACAAGATTGGAAGTAAGCTAGCAAACTTGGAAGTATTCTTGATTTTATGAAACTAGAACTTGTAGAATTTATGAAGAACACTTAGAACTTGAAGATAGAACTTGAGAGAGATTAATTAGATGAAGAAAATTGAAGAATGAAAGTGTTTGTAGGTGTTTTTGGTCGTTGGTGTATGGATTAGATATAAAGGATATGTAATTTTGTTTTCACGTAAATAAGTCATGAATGATTACTCATATTTTTGTAATTTTATGAGCTATTTCATGCTAGTTGCCAAATGATGGTTCCCACATGTATTAGGTGACTCACATGGGCTGCTAAGAGCTGATCATTGGAGTGTATATACCAATAGTACATACATCTAAAAGCTGTGTATTGTACGAGTACGAATACGGGTGCATACGAGTAGAATTGTTGATGAAACTGAACGAGGATGTAATTGTAAGCATTTTTGTTAAGTAGAAGTATTTTGATACATGTATTGAAGTCTTTCAAAAGTGTATGAATACATATTAAAACACTACATGTATATACATTTTAACTGTGTCGTTAAGTCATCGTTAGTCGTTACATGTAAGTGTTGTTTTGAAACCTTTAGGTTAACGATCTTGTTAAATGTTGTTAAGCCATTGTTTATTAAATCAAATGAGATGTTAAATTATTACATTATCATGATATCATGATGTATTAATATATCTTAATATGATATATATACATTAAATGTCGTTACAACGATAATCGTTACATATATGTCTCGTTTCAAAATCATTAAGTTAGTAGTCTTGTTTTTACATATGTAGTTCATTGTTAATATACTTGATGATATGTTTACTAATCAAAATATCATGTTAACTATATATATATCCATATATATGTCATCATATAGTTTTTACAAGTTTTAACGTTCGTGAATCGCCGGTCAACTTGGGTGGTCAATTGTCTATATGAAACCTATTTCAATTAATCAAGTCTTAACAAGTTTGATTGCTTAACATGTTGGAAACACTTAATCATGTAAATAACAATTTCATTTAATATATATATAAACATGGAAAAGTTCGGGTCATTACAGTACCTACTCGTTAAATAAATTTCGTCCCGAAATTTTAAGCAGTTGGAGGTGTTGACGTATCTTCTGGAAATAAATGTGGATATTTCTTCTTCATCTGATCTTCTCGTTCCCAGGTGAACTTGGGTCCTCTATGAGCATTCCATCGAACCTTAACAATTGCTATCTTGTTTTGCTTAAGTCTTTTAACCTCACGATCCATTATTTCGACGGGTTCTTCGATGAATTGAAGTTTTTCGTTGATTTAGATTTCACCTAAAGGAATAGTGAGATCTTCTTTAGCAAAACATTTCTTCAAATTCGAGACGTGTAAAGTGTTATGTACAGCCGCGAGTTGTTGAGGTAACTCAAGTCGGTAAGCTACTGGTCCGACACGATCAATAATCTTGAATGGTTCAATATACCTTGGATTTAATTTACCTCGTTTACCAAATCGAACAACACCTTTCCAAGGTGCAACCTTAAGCATGACCATCTCTCCAATTTCAAATTCTATATCTTTTCTTTTAATGTCGACGTAGCTCTTTTGTCGACTTTGGGCGGTTTTCATCCGTTGTTGAATTTGGATGATCTTCTCGGTAGTCTCTTGTATTATCTCCGGACCCGTAATCTATCTATCCTCCACTTCACTCCAAAAAATTGGAGACCTACACTTTCTACCATAAAGTACTTCAAACGGCGTCATCTCAATGCTTGAATGATAGCTGTTGTTGTAGGAAAATTCTGCTAACGGTAGATGTCGATCCCAACTGTTTCCGAAATCAATAACATATGCTCGTAGCATGTCTTCAAGCGTTTGTATCATCCTTTCACTCTGCCCATCAGTTTGTAGATGATAGACAGTACTCATGTCTAGACGAGTTCCTAATGCTTGCTGTAATGTCTGCCAGAATCTTGAAATAAATCTTCCATCCCTATCAGAGATAATAGAGATTGGTATTCCATGTCTGGAGACGACTTCCTTCAAATACAGTCGTGCTAACTTCTCCATCTTGTCATCTTCTCTTATTGGCAGGAAGTGTGCTGATTTGGTGAGACGATCAACTATTACCCAAATAGTATCAAAACCACTTGCAGTCCTTGGCAATTTAGTGATAAAATCCATGGTAATGTTTTCCCATTTCCATTCCGGGATTTCAGGTTGTTGTAGTAGACCTGATGGTTTCTGATGTTCAGCTTTGACCTTAGAACACGTCAAACATTCTCCTACGTATTTAGCAACATCGGCTTTCATACCCGGCCACCAAAAATGTTTCTTGAGATCCTTGTACATCTTCCCCGTTCCAGGATGTATTGAGTATCTGGTTTTATGAGCTTCTCTAAGTACCATTTCTCTCATATCTCCAAATTTCAGGTTGTTGTACCTACCCGTTAAATAAATTTCGTCCCGAAATTTTAAGCAGTTGGAGTTGTTGACGTATCTTCTGGAAATAAATGCGGGTATTTCTTCTTCATCCGATCTTCACGCTCCCAAGTGAACTCGGGTCCTCTACGATCATTCCATCGAACCTTAACAATCGGTATCTTGTTTTGTTTAAGTCTCTTAACCTCACGATCCATTATTTCGACGGGTTCTTCAATGAATTGAAGTTTTTCATTGATTTGGATTTCGTCCAACGTAATAGTGAGATCTTCTTTAGCAAAACATTTCTTCAAATTTGAGACTTGGAAAGTGTTATGTACAGCCGCGAGTTGTTGAGGTAGCTCCAGTGGGTAAGCTACTGGTCCGACACGATCTATAATCTTGAATGGTCCAATGTACCTTGGATTTAGTTTCCCCCGTTTACCAAATCGAACAACGCCTTTCCAAGGTGAAACCTTAAGCATGACCATTTCTCCAATTTCAAACTCTATATCTTTTCTTTTACTGTCCGCATAGCTCATTTGTCGATTCTGGACGGTTTTCAATCTTTGTTGAATTTGGATGATTTTCTCGGTAGTTTCTTGTATTATCTCCGGACCTATAATCTGTCTATCCCCCACTTCACTCCAACAAATTGGAGACCTGCACTTTCTACCATAAAGTGCTTCAAACGGCGCCATCTCAATACTTGAATGGTAGCTGTTGTTGTAGGAAAATTCTGCTAACGGTAGATGTCGATCCCAACTGTTTCCGAAATCAATAACACATGCTCGTAGCATGTCTTCAAGCGTTTGTATCGTCCTTTCACTCTGCCCATCAGTTTGTGGATGATAGGTATTACTCATGTCTAGACGAGTTCCTAATGCTTGCTGTCATGTCTGCCAGAATCTTGAAATAAATCTGCCATCCCTATCAGAGATAATAGAGATTGGTATTCCATGTCTGGAGACGACTTCCTTCAAATACAGTCGTGCTAACTTCTCCATCTTGTCATCTTCTCTTATTGGCAGGAAGTGTGCTGATTTGGTGATACGATCAACTATTACCCAAATAGTATCAAAACCATTTGCAGTCCTTGGCAATTTAGTGATGAAATCCATGGTAATGTTTTCCCATTTCCATTCTGGGATTTCGGGTTGTTGAAGTAGACCTGATGGTTTCTGATGCTCAGCTTTGACCTTAGAACACGTCAAACATTCTCCTACGTATTTAGCAACATCGGCTTTCAAACCCGGCCACCAAAAATGTTTCTTGAGATCCTTGTACATCTTCCCCGTTCCAGGATGTATTGAGTATCTGGTTTTATGAGCTTCTCTAAGTACCATTTCTCTCATATCTCCAAATTTTGGTACCCAAATTCTTTCAGCCCTATACCGGGTTCCGTCTTCCTGAATATTAAGATGCTTCTCCGATCCTTTGGGTATTTCATCCTTTAAATTTCCCTCTTTTAAAACTCCTTGTTGCGCCTCCTTTATTTGAGTAGTAAGGTTAGTGTGAATCATTATATTCATAGATTTTACTCGAATGGGTTCTCTGTCCTTTCTGCTCAAGGCGTCGGCTACCACATTTGCCTTCCCCGGGTGGTAACGAATCTCAAAGTCGTAATCATTCAACAATTCAATCCACCTACGATACCTCATATTCAGTTGTTTCTGATTAAATATGTGTTGAAGACTTTTGTGGTCGGTATATATAATACTTTTGACCCCATATAAGTAGTGCCTCCAAGTCTTTAATGCAAAAACAACCGCGCCTAATTCCAAATCATGCGTCATATAATTTTGTTCGTGAATCTTTAATTGTCTAGACCCATAAGCAATCACCTTCGTTCGTTGCATTAATACACAACCGAGACCTTGCTTTGATGCGTCACAATAAATCACAAAATCATCATTCCTTTCAGGTAATGACAATATAGGTGTCGTAGTTAGCTTTTTATTCAATAATTGAAACGCCTTCTCTTGTTCATCCTTCCATTCAAATTTCTTCCCTTTATGCGTTAATGCAGTCAAGGGTTTTGCTATTTTGGAGAAATCTTGGATGAATCTTCTGTAGTAACCAGCCAATCCTAAAAATTGACGTATATGCTTCGGAGTTTTTGGGGTTTTCCACTTTTCAACGGTTTCGATCTTTGCCGGGTCCACCTGGATACCTTCATTGTTCACTATGTGACCGAGGAATTGAACTTCTTCCAACCAAAATGCACACTTTGAAAACTTAGCGTACAGTTTTTCTTTCCTCAATACTTCTAGCACTTTTCTCAAATGTTCTTTGTGCTCTTGAACATTCTATGAGTAAATAAGTATGTCATCGATGAAAACAATGACAAACTTGTCAATATATGGCCCACACACTCGGTTCATAAGGTTCATGAACACAGCTGGTGCGTTAGTCAATCCAAACGGCATAACCATAAACTCGTAATGACTATAACGCGTCCTAAAAGCAGTTTTTGGAATATCATCCTCCTTTACTCGCATTTGATGATATCCAAAACGTAAATCGATCTTTGAATAAACCGACGAGCCTTGTAGTTGATCAAATAAGTCGTTAATTCTCGGCAGTGGATAACGGTTTTTTGATGGTAAGTTTGTTCAACTCTCTGTAGTCAATACACAACCTAAATGTACCATCCTTCTTGTTGACAAACAAAACAGGAGCTCCCCACGGTGATATGCTTGGTCGAATGAAACCACATTCTAATAGTTCTTGCAGTTGGCTTTGCAGTTCTTTCATCTCGCTGGGTGCGAGTCTATAAGGAGCACGAGCTATTGGTGCAGCTCCTGGTACAAGATCTATTTGAAATTCAACAGATCGATGTGAAGGTAGTCCCGGTAATTCTTTCGGAAATACATCGGGAAATTCTTTTGCCTCTTTTCTTCAGTTTGTACTTTCTCGACGTGTGCTAGAACAGCATAGCAACCTTTTCTTATCAGTTTTTATGCCTTCAAATTACTAATAAGATGTAGCTTCGTGTTGCCCTTTTCTCCGTACACCATTAAGGGTTCTCCTTCTTCTCGTACAATACGAATTGCATTTTTATAACATACGATCTCTGCTTTCACCTTCTTCAGCCAGTCCATGCCAACTATTACATCAAAACTCCCTAACTCTACTGGTATCAAATCAATCTTAAATATTTCGCTACCCAGTTTAATTTCTCGATTCCGGCATATATAATCTACTGAAATTAATTTACCGTTTGCTAATTCGAGTAAAAATTTACTATCCAACGGCGTCAATGGACAACTTAATTTATCACAAAAATCTCTACTCATATAGCTTCTATCCGCACCCGAATCAAATAAAACGTAAGCAGATTTATTGTCAATAAGAAACGTACCCGTAACAAGCTCCGGGTCTTCCCGTGCCTCTGCCGCATTAATATTGAAAACTCTTCCGCGGCCTTGTCCATTCGTGTTCTCTTGGTTCGGACAATTTCAAATAATGTGGTCCGGTTTTCCACATTTATAACAAACTACATTGGCATAACTTGCTCCGACACTACTTGCTCCGCCAATACTGGTTCCGACACCATTTGTTCCTTTCGTTCTGCTAACCCCTGGTCCGTAGACCTTACACTTCACTGCGCTATGACCATTTCTTTTACACTTGTTGCAAAATTTGGTGCAGAACCCCGAGTGATACTTTTCACACCTTTGGCATAGCTGCTTCTGATTGTTATTGTTGTTGCGGTCGTTATTGTTGTTAGGATGATTGTTGTAGTTGTTGTTGTTGTTGTTGTTGTTGTTGTTGTTGTTGTTGTTGTTGGGCCGTTTGTTGTAGTTGCGATTGATGTTGCGATTGTTGGGATAGTTGTTGCGATTATTATTGTAATTGCTGTTATTGTTGTATTGGTGATTCTTATCACCGTTTTCCTCCCACTTTCTTTTGACTTGCTTCACATTGGCCTCTTCAGCCACATGTTCTTTAATTCTTTCCTCAATCTGGTTCACTAGTTTGTGAGCCATTCTACATGCCTGTTGTATGGAGGCGGGCTCGTGTGAACTTATATCTTCTTGGATTCTTTCCAGCAATCCTTTCACAAATGCGTCGATCTTCTCTTCCTCATCTTCGAACGCTCTCGGACACAATAGGCACAATTCTGTGAATCGTCTTTCGTACGTGGTAATATCAAATCCTTGGGTTTGTAACCCTCTAAGTTCTGTCTTGAGCTTATTGACCTCGGTTCTGGGACGGTACTTCTCATTCATCAAGTGCTTGAATGCTGACCACGGTAGTGCGTAAGCATCATCTCGTCCCACTTGCTCTAGATAGGTATTCCACCATGTTAACGCAGTACATGTGAAGGTATGCGTAGCGTACTTCACTTTGTCCTCTTCAGTACACTTACTTATGGCAAACACCAATTCGACCTTCTCGGTCTACCATTTCAATCCGATCGGTCCTTCGGTTCCATCAAATTCCAAAGGTTTGCAGGCAGTGAATTCTTTGTAGGTGCATCCTACATGATTTCTTGCGCCGTTAGCTGTATTGCTAGATTCAGAGTTATTGTTGGTATGTAGCGCAGCCTGTACTGCGGCTATGTTTGCAGCAAGAAAGGTACGAAATTCCTCTTCGCTCATATTCATGGTTTGTCGAGTAGTCGGTGCCATTTCCTTCAAATAGTCAAATGAAACAAGTTAATCATACAGAATATTAAGAGTAGTCAATAGTATCTTGTAGCATAATATGAACTCATTTATAAAAGCTTTTTCTTCATATTAGCGTTTTATAAGTTTAAATTCGGGTAGTACCTACCCGTTAAGTTCATACTTAGTAGCTAATATACAATTCAACTACTACAATTCTATATGAAAAACTTATTATAATAATATTTCGCGTTCAAACTTTTACACAATATTTTACAAACTTACAATACCGCTTATTTACATATAGCATGAAATATAGTACACAATAACTTTGATACAAGATAGTTGTGAAGATAATTCTAGCTAGTACACAAGTCGTTCAGCAAAGGAAATAAAGACACGTAATTCATACGTCCAGAAACAAGTCATGCATTCTGGTTTTACTAGGACTACTTCCCATCCTTGGTCTTGTGGAACATAACCGTTATGGCCGTTGATAAGACAACTTGTTGTAACGTCGTCAAAGGGACGAGGGTTACGTAATATCCAACAGTCCCGTAACAATCTAAAAACCTCATTTCTTACCCCAATTACCGACTCCGTCACGTGTGGGAACGTTTTGGTTAATAGTTGTAGCCCGATGTTCTTGTTCTCACTTTGGTGAGAAGCGAACATTACTAATCCGTAAGCATAACATGCTTCTTTATGTTGCATGTTAGCCGCTTTTTCTAAATCATGAAGTCCTATATTCGGATATATTGAGTCAAAATAATTTCTTAACCCGTTGCGTAAAATAGCATTTGGGTTCCCCACAATATATGCGTCAAAGTAAACACATCGTAACTTATGGATTTCCCAATGTGATAACCCCCATCTTTCGAACGAAAGCCTTTTATAAACCAAGGCATTCTTGGAACGTTCTTCGAATGTCTTACAAACTGATCTCGCCTTAAATAGTTGTGCCGAGGAATTCTGACCGACTCTAGACAAGATTTCATCAATCATGTCTCCGGGTAGGTCTCTTAAAATATTGGGTTATCTATCCATTTTGTGTTTTTATACTGTAAAATAGACAAGAGTTAGATTCATAAAAAAAATACTTATTAATACAAGAAATTTTTACATATATCATAAAGCATAAGCACACTATATTACATATATTACACCACACGAATACAACTATCTTATTCCGACTCGCTCGTTTCTTCTTCTTCGGTTTTGGTTCGTTTTGCCAAGTTTCTAGGGATATATGATGTTCCCCTAATACGAGCAGTCGTTTTCCACATTGGTTTAGAAAAACCTGGTAGTTTAGAGGTTCCCGGGTTATTGTCACAACTTAAGAAATACGGGTGTTGACGATACATATAAAGTTCATCGGGTTTGGAATCAAATTTCTCTATTTTTATGCCCTTTCCCTTATTGTTCTCTTTTGCCTTATTAAATTGTGTTGGGGTAATTTCTATAACATCATCGGAATCCTTGTCGGGATCCGATTCATCGGAGAATTGGTAATCCTCCCAATACTTTGCTTCCTTGGCGGAAACACCATTGACCATAATTAACTTTGGTCGGTTGGTTGAGGATTTTCTTCTAATTAACCGTTTTATTATTTCCCCCACTGGTTCTATTTCTTCTTCCGGTTCCGATTCTTCTTCCGGTTCCGACTCTTCTTCCGGTTCCTCTTCGGGAACTTGTGAATCAGTCCACGAATCATTCCAATTTATATTTGACTCTTCATTATTATTAGATGAGTCAATGGGACTTGTTCTAGAGGTAGACATCTATCACATAATATCAAACACATTAAGAGATTAATATATCACATAATATTCACATGTTAAAAATATATAGTTTTCAACAAAATTTGTTAAGCAATCATTTTTCAAGTAAACACGGTCGAAGTCCAGACTCACTAATGCATCCTAACAAACTCGATTAGACACACTAATGCAAAATTCTAGTTCTCTAAGACCAACACTCTGATACCAACTGAAATGTCCCGTTCTTATTGATTAAAAACGTTCCATATTAATTGATTTCGTTGCGAGGTTTTGACCTCTATATGAGACGTTTTTCAAAGACTGCATTCATTTTTAAAACAAACCATAACTTTTATTTCATAAATAAAGGTTTAAAAAGCTTTACGTAGATTATCAAATAATGATAATCTAAAATATCCTGTTTACACACGACCATTACATAATGGTTTACAATACAAATATGTTACATCGAAATCAGTTTCTTGAATGCAGTTTTTACACAATATCATACAAACATGGACTCCAAATCTTGTCCTTATTTTAGTATACAATATCGAAAGCTCTTAGTATTCACCTGAGAATAAACATGCTTTAAACGTCAACAAAAATGTTGGTGAGTTATAGGATTAATCTATATATATATCAAATCGTAACAATAGATTACAAGATTTCATATTTCAATACGCATCCCATACATAGAGATAAAAATCATTCATATGGTGAACACCTGGTAACCGATATTAACAAGATGCATATATAAGAATATCCCCATCATTCCGGAACACCCTTCGGATATTATATAATTTTCGAAGTACTAAAGCATCCGGTACTTTGGATGGGGTTTGTTAGGCCCAATAGATCTATCTTTAGGATTCGCGTCAATTAGGGTGTCTGTTCCCTAATTCTTAGATTACCAGACTTAATAAAAAGGGGTATATTCGATTTCGATAATTCAACCATAGAATGTAGTTTCACGTACTTGTGTCTAATTTGTAAATCATTTATAAAACCTGCATATATTCTCATCCCAAAAACATTAGATTTTAAAAGTGGGACTCTAACTCACTTTCACAGATTTTTACTTCGTCGGGAAGTAAGACTTGGCCACTGGTCGATTCACGAACCTATAACAAATATGTTCATATATATCAAAGTATATTCAAAATATATTTACAACACTTTTAATACATTTTGATGTTTTAAGTTTATTAAGTCAGCTGTCCTCGTTAGTAACCTACAACTAGTTGTCCAACGTTAGATGTACAGAAAAAAAATTGATATATATTATCTTGAATCAATCCACGACCCAGTGTATACACGTCTTAGGCTAGATCACAACTCAAAGTATATATATTTTTGGAATCAACCTCAACCATGTATAGCTAACTCCCACATTACTGCATATAGAGTGTCTATGGTTGTTCCAAATAATATATACACATGGGTCGATATGATATGTCAAAACATTTGCATACGTGTCTATGGTATCCCAATATTACATAATATATTAGAATACATGTATAATACAATATAAGTTAGCTAGGATATGATTAATATAGATTTTTTACCAATTTTCACGTTGCTACAACAAGAAAAATTATCCAATCTTGTTTTACCCATAACTTCTTCATTTTAAATCCGTTTTGAGTGAATCAAATTGCTATGGTTTCATATTGAACTCTATTTTATGAATATAAACAGAAAAAGTATAGGTTTATTGTTGGAAATATAAGTTACAAGTCGTTTTTGTAAAGGTAGTCATTTCAGTCGAAAGAACGACGTCTAGATGACCATTTTAGAAAACATACTTCCACTTTGAGTTTAATCATGATTTTTGGATATAGTTTCATGTTCATAAGAAAAATCATTTTCCCAGAAGAACAACTTTTAAATCAAAGTTTATCATAGTTTTTAATTAACTAACCCAAAACAGCCCGCGGTGTTACTATGACGGCGTATGTCCGGTTTTACAGTGTTCTTCGTGTTTCCAGGTTTTAAATCATTAAGTTAGCATATCATATAGATATAGAACATGTGTTTAGTTGATTTTAAAAGTCAAGTTAGAAGGATTAACTTTTGTTTAGTTTAGAATTAACTAAACTATGTTCTAGTGATTACAAATTTAAACCTTCGAATAAGATAGCTTTATATGTATGAATCGAATGATGTTATGAACATCATTACTACCTCAAGTTTTCTGGATAAAGCTACTGGAAATGAGAAAAATGGATCTAGCTTCAAAGGATCCTTGGATGGCTTGAAAATTCTTGAAGCAGAATCATGGCACGAAAACAAGTTCAAGTAAGATTTCCACTAGAAATAAGATTGTTATAGTTATAGAAATTGAATCAAAGTTTGAATATGAGTATTACCTTGTATTAGAAAGATATCTTACTGTAAATAAGAAAGATTTCTTGAGGTTGGATGATCACTCTACAAGATTGGAAGTAAGCTAGTAAACTTGGAAGATTTCTTGATTTTATGAAACTAGAACTTGTAGAATTTATGAAGAACACTTAGAACTTGAAGATATAACTTGAGAGAGATCAATTAGATGAAGAAAATTGAAGAATGAAAGTGTTTGAAGGTGTTTTTGGTCGTTGGTGTATGGATTAGATTTAAAGGATATGTAATTTTGTTTTCATGTAAATAAGTAATGAATGATTACTCATATTTTTGTAATTTTATGAGATATTTCATGCTAGTTGCCAAATGATGGTTCCCACATGTGTTAGGTGACTCACATGGGCTGCTAAGAGCTGATCATTGGAGTGTATATACCAATAGTACATACATCTAAAAGCTGTGTATTGTACGAGTACGAATACAGGTGCATACGAGTAGAATTGTTGATGAAACTGAACGAGGATTTAATTGTAAGCATTTTTGTTAAGTAGAAGTATAAGTGTCTTGAAGTCTTTCAAAAGTGTATTAATACATATTAAAACACTACATGTATATACATTTTAACTGAGTCGTTAAGTCATCGTTAGTCGTTACATGCAAGTGTTGTTTTGAAACATTTAGGTTAACGATCTTGTTAAATGTTGTTAACCCATTGTTTATTAAATCAAATGAGATGTTAAATTATTACATTATCATGATATCATGATGTATTAATATATCTTAATATGATATAAATATATACATTAAATGTCGTTACAACGATAATCCTTACATATATGTCTCGTTTCAAAATCATTAAGTTAGTAGTCTTGTTTTTACATATGTAGTTCATTGTTAATAAACTTAATGATATGTTTACTTATCTAAATATCATGTTAACTATATATATATATATATATATATATATATCCATGTATATGTCATCATATAGTTTTTACAAGTTTTAACGTTCGTGAATTGCCGGTCAACTTGGGTGGTCAATTGTCTATATGAAACCTATTTCAATTAATCAAGTCTTAACAAGTTTAATTGCTTACCATGTTGGAAACACTTAATCATGTAAATAACAATTTCATTTAATATATATATAAACATGGAAAAGTTCGGGTCACTACATCCTGTGTCAACGAATTCAAGTTTTTCTAAAACTGTCAATCTACGGCTAACCTCACGGACGACCGCAGCTCGACCACAGTTTTCTCTGTTACCAAAATCATCCACTTTAAGTTACACCACTTTGAGGCATCTATAATTTGCAAAACCTTTTTAAACATACTTATAATAGTTGTCCTTTTTGATCTCAAAAGAGTTTTGAACTAAAAGAGGTTAAGTTTTACTAATCACACCTAATGACATCTTAATGACATTTTAACCCAAATTTAGATTAAACATACAAGTGTTATATATTTTCATTCTAGTACACAATGTCATTTAAACATAGTAATAATGGTCATTAAAGTCCCAATTAAAGAGTTGCTCTCCCATTAGTTTTATGTACCATTTTATGTTTGAAATGTAATTAGTCCAAGCTAGTCAAGGTTGTAACAAAGATCATTAAGTTTCAACTAGACTCAAACTAGTTCATTTGAGATGCAACAATATTCCAAAGGACAAGATACTCCCATAAGAAAAATGACAAGTAATTAAGAAAGGGGTGATGAAGATTTTGGAAGATAATGGTTTGTCAAGAGACAAAATTCTGCAATTACCTCTTTGGGTAATCAATGACAAATGGTCAAAGATTGAAGACTTTCTTCTTTAATGGACATGTCAACTTCCATGCTTATGTCCAAAATAAAAAGGGTAATGGGGATAATTTAAGAGATAATTGGCTTTAGTTGCAGCTATTCAACAAAGGAAAATAACAATTTTCAAAGGACAAAAATGACCATAAGAATCAGGTGTTAGAGGTACATGGTCGAACCACGGTCGACCGTGCAGCGAGCTGTGTAGCTTCCAGGCAAATTTCTCTTTCCTATAAAAGCCAAGCCTTGAAGCATTTGAAGACTCACCTCTTGCACTTATACTTTCACATACTTACTGATATCATTCTCACAATTTAATTGTAATCTTTTAGAGTTATTCTAGCAAGAGTACTTGTAAGCTTAAGTTGTAAGTTTACTTGTAAACTATCTTCTTAAAGGGATCTAGAAGGTAGTTGTGTTTTTCACTAGGATAGTGCATTAGGATCTTATGATAAGAGCTATAGGTGTTTGTAAAGTCTTCAAAGGGACGTAAGGGTTCACAAGTTGTGGCTTATCGAAGTACTAGTGTTGTATCCGGACACTCCACCGAGTTTGGAGTATCATAATGAAGAAAAATCTCAATTCGTAGAATTAAGGAGTGGATTAAGGAAGATTAGTTAACATCTTCCTGAACCACTATAAATCATTGTGTTTGTTCTCTCTTCCCTTATCTCTTTGATTACATTTATATATGTATGTATCTTGTTAGTACTATTTGAGAACAAACATTTCAAGTAACACTATATTAAGTTCAAGTTTGAGAAAAACTCAAAGAAATTTTTAAAAATCGACTAAGTAACTATTCACCCCCCCAGTTACTTACAAACTGCTTACATCATAGCATACACTAAAGATAACTACTCGCTAATCATGGCAACAATATCACAGAACATAATGATAGAAGACATTATATAAAGATAAAGGATAAAAGTACCAGTAGATTAAACGAGTTCCGAATACAAAAGTGACAACTTCAAAATCCAGACCGCTCCTAAAACAATCTTCGGCGTTCTTCTCCGGGTACTAGGTTTCCCGCACGGGATCGAAGAATGATGTTATGCGAGGTGTATATGAAATAGCTTATATTTTACTAGGAAATACTATTAAATACGATACAATTTTACACAAGATATTTATTTATTTAGAGAATGGATATACTTAAACCTTGCTACAACACTTATAGGCAGTGTACCTAATCGTACAGTAGTGTAGTTTTTAGTAAGTCCGATTCGTTCCACAAGGAATCTTTTAACAAAGCTTAACGCTATATTAGTTTTATTTTATAAAAATACAAATATATGTATAAGTAATATTATTATTATAAAGGGGGGTTTTTACCGTTTAATGACCGGTTTGTCGATTTTAAAACTTTAGTCGCAGTTAAAACCAAAATTAAAAATAAATACAAGACTTAATGTAAAGTAAATAACGATAATGAAATTGTGATAAATAAAAGTGCGATAAAATAAACTTGCGATAATTAAAAAGTACGATAATTAAAAGTGCAATTAAGTACAATAACAATAAATAAAAGTGCGATAATTAGAAGTGCAATTAAATATAAAATATCGGAAATTAAATATGAAATAAAAGAATTATGCTTATTTAAACTTCCGTAATCATGATGTTTGACGTGTTGATTTTAGTTTTATGCCCATGGGTTAATTGTCCTTTGTCCTGGATTATTTAATATGTCCGTCTGGTTTTTGTCCATAACA
Source organism: Rutidosis leptorrhynchoides (assembly GCF_046630445.1). Classification (NCBI taxonomy): domain Eukaryota; kingdom Viridiplantae; phylum Streptophyta; class Magnoliopsida; order Asterales; family Asteraceae; genus Rutidosis; species Rutidosis leptorrhynchoides. Next base: position 151,056,479 of record NC_092333.1, read on the forward strand.
GTCCATCAGTCATAAATATAAAGTGCGAGTGTCCTCGTCAAATTATCTTTATACCCGAAGTTAAATATTCTAACTAATTGGGGACTTAAACTGTAACAAGATTTTAATACTTTGTTTAATAATTACACCAGGTTATCGACTGCGCGTAACCCAAGGTTTTAATACTTTGTTAACAATTATGCTAAGTGTCCTTGTACATAATTTCACCCCTGTTTTAATAATTCTAGTGGCTATTAATCCATTCCCGTGTCCAGTTAAATGAACGATTATTCGTACATATAAATATCCCGCCCATCGTGTCCGATTGAGTGTATATGGTTATTTATAGGGACGTCCAATTGTAAATCTTTATATTAAAATTAACAAACTATCATTTAGTTAAACAAATATAAAGCCCATTATTAGCCCATAGTCTAATTTCCACAAGTGTCGTTCTTTTGTCCAAACCCCAATTATGGTACAAAGCCCAATTACCCAATTTTAGTAATTAGCCCAACATCATGATTACTTCGTTTTAAATAAGCATAATAATAACTTAGCTACGAGACATTAAATGAACAACCAAAAATTCGCTTGAAAAGCCCTGGCAAAGACTTCTGCAAGATGCTCTATTTTTCCATAGAAATGGATTCGTTCAATAAGGGCTCCAGAAGATGTTATATATATATATATATATATATATATATATATATATATATATATATATATATATATATATATATATATATGTTGAACATAACTTACAATGATTAAAAATAGCGTAGCGTTACACGGACAGAATTTCGACTTACACCCTTACAACATTCGCTAACATACCCTTATTATTAGAATTAAAATTAAAATTAAAATTAAAATTAATATATATATATATATATATATATATATATATATATATATATATATATATATATTACGTATATATTGAGAGAGAGATAGATTATATGATATTTTTACGATCAGAATTCGCTGGCTTTTATAGGAATTTTCGTCCAGGGGGACTCCGCGACTCGCGCCCTTTTTGCTCTTCAAACTCCGCGAGTCGCGGAGTTTGTAATTACAGCTCACCCAGCTTTGGCTCTTAGTTTACCGACGGTTTATTATATTATATAATATATAAATAATTATAACAATTATTTAAATATTATATTATATTTATGTGCATAGTTGACTTGTAATTTTTAGTCCATTGCGTCGAGCGTTGAGAGTTGACTCTGGTCCCGGTTCCGGATTTTCGAACGTCCTTGCGTACAATTTAATATCTTGTACTTTGCGTTTTGAATCATGTACTCTTGTAATTTTGAGACGTTTCTTATCAATAATTGGAACCTCTTTGATTGTATTTTGTACTTTTGAGCTTTTTGGTTGTTTGCGTCTTCAATTCGTCGAATCTGTCTTTCGTCTTCACCTTTTATTATTTAAAAGAATATTACTTGTAAATAGAACAATTGCAACTAAAAGCTTGTCTTTCTTGAGGAATAATGCTATGAAATATATGTTCGTTTTTAGCATTATCAAATATTGCCACACTTGAGCGTTGCTTGTCCTCAAGCAATATAGTCTTGAAATACAAGAATCACTTCTTTATTCTTCACACTTTGTACATCAGTGATTTCTTTACGGTGGTATAAACAATGGTAGTAACGATATGGTTTACAGTCCCACATGACTATAAAAATTTAGATCCATTAAGGAAATTGGATCTTAATGAAAACATTTGATCTTTTGAAAATTAAATCTAGCTTTTACCCTAGATAAGTTTTCCGGAATAACCCTTCACCGGTGTTTGCAAATTATTTTTGTGGGTTTGGTGGGTTTCATATTTGAAAATTTTAGCTCAAAACTTGCGGTTTTATGTCACCCACTTGCTAACCTTGTATTAGGAACGCAACACGTCCAGTATACTTGCTCCGAATATTACCTTTCGGTAAACTACCGTCCGGTTGTAAAGGAAAGCGTTGACCAAGCAACTGTTAAGGCAATGTCCCCTGACATGCTTTTAATTATGGTCTATAATGTGTCGGACGCAATTACTATCCTTTGTAGGAGCAATAGTAAAGCTCACCCTTATAATTTTTCGGTCTGGCACAAGGTCCTGTCTTTGACCATGCTTATGCAACCACCGTTCTTACGGTTGACACCCGATTTAGTTCAGGTGACCTAATGAATTCCAGGTGAATTCCTAGGATTTTACGTTCAATGGTAATGAACGCATTGAAAATAGGTTTTCAGAAAACAAATCGGTTTGTAATTTTGATCAAAATATTTTCTCGTTCAAGCTCAAGTTTAGATATCATTGAATTCCATGAGTTCGTAATTCTCAATCTTTAAGGTCAATCTCTAGGATTGAGTAATATCAGGCTTAAAAGCTGATTTTTGATCTTTTAAGGAGATTATCCTTTCTGGGGGTCTGATTCATTAGTCTTATCAAGCTAATTTGCACGGTGCCCCCCATTGTACGAGATAAATCCTTCTCATGGTTAGGATAAATCTGACCACTTAGCGACCCTGTTTTATGCTGAGGTCCGTGGATTTCCTGCTGATTTTAGTGATGACTTTTCTAGGTTTTTCATCAACCTACAGCTGGTCTGGACGACAACTTCATGACCTAAATCAAGAAGCGCGTGTCTTTTTTGGAAGACTTTACTTCCTTTTAATGATGGAATTGATTCATCGTGTAGATCCATCTTTTCTTTTCTTTCATCGGGTAAAACAGTTTAGTTTAGTCCAAAGCAAAAGTATCTTCAATTATTTGTTACAGAAATATGTGACATATGTTTAAGATAACTTGGTAATTTTTCCCACACTTGGCTTTTATTTTCCTTTTTATTGTCCTCTATTCCATTTTAAATGAATTTTAACATTTTGGTTTGTTTCTCAATTTATGTCCTTTCCGAGGTAACAATAATTTCGGTGTTAACACCTAGTTTTATCGTTCATAAATATGTATAAACATGATTTTGAGTTTATTTAATTGAAAATTTTGAAAAATTTTACTAGAATTGGGTAGTCAGTATATAAGACTAGGGCTGTTCTTTATTATCAGATAGCACTAGATTCTAATACAACTATTACTTTACTAGTATTTCTAATGGTAACCAAGTGTATAAAGTAAAAATTTTAAAATCCGAAAGAATTTAACCCCTTCCCACACTTAAGATCTTGCAATGCCCTCATTTGCAAGAAATCAGTAACAATTTGAATTATTGAGGGTGATTAGCGTAGAAATGATTAAATTTTACCAAAGTTTCCAAACATATTGTTGTTTATGTTGAATGATAAATGGTGCACATCATTTGTTCATTCCGTCTTGTTGTTATTTCACATATATTTTGCATCTTGTCGTCAAAATTAGTTGCTTTTGCTGAACTTAATGCCAGTCTTTGAAAATTCGTTGTTTTACCCTGTTGTGTACATAAGATAAACTGCAAACATATATACATATTTTTGAAGTTTGGTATATTACCCCACATTCAAAAATTATTAAAATCTAATAATAAAAGTTAGAAAATTATAAAAACTATTACAATATTAACATAAGTATTAAATGTATCAACATTACAAATTATAAAATAAATAAAACTAAGTAAACTAGGGATGATACTGATACCAGTAGGGGTTCCATGCATAACCATATGTGTTGTAAAATGCTTCGACTGGGTTATACGTAGGATACGGTGGTTGGATCTCTATAGACCAGGGAGGAAATACGGGCGATGGAGTAGGAATATAGTTTCTACCTACATGTTGGCAATGAGCTATGATTTGGTTTTGATGAACTTGCCAATCTTCAAATGCTCTATGTCTAGCATTTTCATACTCTTGTGAAGCTATAAACCTTTGCATTTTTGTCATTTCATTTCCCCCTCCCACATTACCTGGCTGTTGGTTTCTCTCAGCCTGTGGATGTCTACCATTATATCGTACTGCGGCGTTATTTCGCCTCTTCAAAACATTAGCACCATGGTATACATTTAAACCAATTGTATCGTGGGGTTCTGGTTCTTCGATTAATAATCCCCCTCGACTTATATCCACACCGAGATATTCAGCTATTAAAGTAATAAATATACCACCTCCTATTATACTGTGCGGTCCCATGCCCTAACCATAGCTGATAAATAATAACCCACATAATAAGGTATACTTACAGCGCTTTGTGGGTCTTGAATACACATGTGGTAAAACAAATCCTGTTCATTTACCTTTTCCTTATTCTTACCTCGTCGTGTAATCGAATTAGCTAAAAACATATGAATTACTCTTAACTCTGCTCTATCTATATCTAAATAAGAGTAATTTCCCCTTTTAAATCGGTGATGGCTAGTCATTTGACTCCATACACCATGCGTATCAAAATTTTCATCAATTTTCCTACCGTTCAATATCAACCCTCTACAATCGGCAGATGCTAACTCCTCAGGCATATATATACGTAAGGCCTGAGCCATGTCTAGTAAAGACATGTGGCGCATCGAACCTCCTAACAAAAATCTAATAAAAGATCGATCGGTTAAACTAACTACCCGGTCATTTATTTCTATACTACACAATAATTCTTCACACCATACTTTATATACAGGTCTACGCATGCTGAATAATCGTACCCAATCGTTAAAAGTAGAATTACCATACCTCTGTGTAAGTAATTCTCTAATTGGTCCGGCCAATTCTACAGCTTCTAATGGTGCCCATTCTATTACCCTAGGTACTTCAACAGCTTTAGAATGAAGAGTATGCAAACCCCTTTGGTATTTTGGATAATCTATCCAACGTCTGTCAAATCTCAAGTTCGGGTGCAAATCTTCCAAGTGCATATCTGAAAATGTCATGACTGGATGAGGTATATCTTGTTTGTAGTAGTTATCCACCTCCTGTTGTTCAGCATTCTCAGCAGGAGCATTGTGAGCTTGGGATGAAGATTCACCCCTTTCAGTCTGTAAAACACATCAAACACAATTTTTGTGTATCCAAATATGCATTAGTGTCAGCAAAATCATCAATCAAAATAATTACATTGACATGTTTAATTTATATCAAACTTAAGCTCATTTTCATATTTTTATCAAATCTACACTTTTTTAAATAAGCATATACGAAAATGTTCGCCAAGTTCATAAGCATTCAACTCAAATAACATGTCAAAATAATCATTACTAGCATTTAAACAAGTTTCAAATGGCATTATTTCTCAAAAATCAAGTTCATGAATTTTAGACTTGAAAAAGTCCACTTTAATTCTCAAAATCATGTTTAGGCTCAAAGTTTGGATCATTTAACTACCTAAACATGTTACACTACTTAATTTAGCAACAATTCATGACAAAAATCGGCCATAACCTGTTTATATCAAAAAGCCCCAAATTGCTCAAGAACACAAACCCTAGATTACTCAAAATTTGAAGTTTAAGGCTTCTAATCATGTTAAATAGCATCAATCTAGGTTATACAAGCATAATACACAAGCAATTTAAGCATCATTACACTAAAAGCATTAAAATCGAATTGGGGAAAAAAATTGCTCAAGAACACTAATTTTCGGATTAAATGGTGTTTAGGTGTAGAAATTTACCGTTTTTCTTGAGTAATTCCTTGATAGCATCCTTCTCAACATGATTTTAGTAAAAGATTTGATGATTTTCGGTGAAAAAATTCGATTTTGGGAGTATTTTTTCGGTATTTTTCGCAGTTTATGTGGGTGTGGGTGAGCAACTGATCTGTTTCTGGCCGTTTTATTTTTTTCTGGGTTTTTGGTCCTCCGCGAGTCGCGGCATTTTGCAGTTTCAAATACCGCGAGTCGCGGTGTTTGGTTTTTTTTTTTATATAAATAAAATCTTTAACTTATAAAACAAATATAAAATAAATTTAAAATTTTGTTTTCCTTTGTTTTAGGACGTGGTCGTTTCGGAACGATGTCCTAGTCCGTCCTTCGACAAAATTTTAAAATTTGTCTATTTGTAGCGATTGTTATAAAAGCTAAGATTTTTGGGTTTTTTTAATGTTTTTGGCATACTTTAATTCAATAAGATTAAAAATAATGATAATAAAAGTTCTCGTCCCTCCCTCGAGTAAAGCAATTTCGGTTCAAAGACCTAGTCTTCAACTTACGACGAATTTTAAAAATCATATTTTTAACTTAGCGAAATAAAGTAAATTTTTGTTTTTAAATTCACACCAAACTTAAATTAAAAATGCATAAAATTAAAAATTCATATTTTAAAAATTAAAAATTCACACCAAACTTAATTTAAAAATTCATATTATAAATTCACACCAAACTTAAATTAAAAATTCATATTATAAATTCACACCAAACTTATATTATATTTTTGTTGTTATACATACAAACTTAAAAATATTAATTTTTCAAATATTTACAATTTTAAATATATTAATTTAAAAAGTTTACAATATTAAATTAATAACTATATATTAATTTTAAAAAAAAATGGTAAAAATAAAATTAAAAATCTTTTTGGCTTTTATCCCACTTTAATCAATCAAATATTATCAAAAACATACGTCCCTCTTTTCGGTAAAGTAATTTCGGTTCCATGACCTAATTTAACTCATGACGAATTTTTTAAAATATTTTGGGTTGATTGATGAAAGATATTTATACCTTAAGAATAAACGTTAAATTTTGCCGTGATGTAATAAATTTTTGAATGATATCAATAATTTCGGTCGCCAAACCTAATTTTATTCAATACCAATTTAATACTTTATAGCGAACAAATTAGCGTTTATTATCAAAAGGTTAAAAATAAAAACTGTATAGACTTACCTGTGAGATAGTATTCTTAGTGATACGATCTATCCCACTCATAAGATAGTCGGTTTAATTGGTTTTCCATAGCTACATAGGCGTAACCTCGAGCATTCAGTGTTTTTTCTTCTAAACATATGAACGGTCCGTCTCTGCATAAAGTAACAAATTCGGTGCTTGAATAGGTTTGATTATTTGAACATTTACCTCCATGTGACCATTTTTCGCATTTGTGACATCTTTCTAGGTGTCGTGCTCTTCTTTTCGCTGCGGATTTTGATTTTCCTTTACCAAATTGTAACTTATTATCTTCGCATCTGGATTCTTTTCTTACTCCGTCCAATCTTTCACTGATTACTGATACTATTTCACTCAGAAGTGTGTCATTATTACATTTAGTGATCAAAGCGTGTAGCATTAGACCATGGTTTAGTTCACAGGAAGTCTTCATTTCATAAAAACCTAAAAAAAATAAAAATTCAGAATGGGGGGAGAAGACTAGTTCTTTAGGGTCTGCTAGGGAAAGACCATTCGGGTTCCATTTTCGAGAACTACACGAAAACAGAAAATCTAACTCTAACAGAAATACATATTATCCTTTAAAAGACTTGATTCTCCCCACACTTAGTTAGCTGTGGTATCGAAATTGTGATTAACTTCATTGTCAACTTCCATTGGACTATCTATGTAATGTTTAACTCTGTGACCATTAACCTTAAATTCAATCCCATTTGAATTTATTAATTCTATCGTTCCGTATGGGAAAACTCTTTTGACTATGAATGGTCCAGACCATCTTGATTTCAATTTTCCAGGAAATAGCTTGAATCATGAATTGAAAAGAAGAACTCTGTCTCCTTCTTTGAATTCTTTTGAACTTCTGATTCTTTTATCATGCCATTTCTTCGTTCTTTCCTTATAGATTAACGAATTTTCGTATGCTTCATGTCTTAATTCTTCTAATTCGTTTAGTTGACTTAACCGTAGACATCCAGCTTCATGTAAATCAAGATTACATGTCATCAAAGCCCAAAATGCTTTGTGTTCAATTTCTACTAGAAGATGACATGCTTTTCCATAAACAAGTCTAAAAGGTGTGGTTCCAATTGGAGTTTTGTAGGCTGTTCTAAAAGCCCATAGTGCATCCTCCAATTTAATGGACCATTCCTTCGGATTTAATCCTACGATTTTCTCTAGAATACGTTTTAAAGCTCGGTTGGTATTTTCAACTTGTCCACTTGTTTGTGGATGATATGCGGTGGAGATTTTATGAGTTACTCCATATCTTTTGAGAACTTTCTCAAGTTGATTGTTACAGAAATGAGTTCCCCGATCACTTATTAAAGCTTTCGGTGTTCCAAACCTTGCAAAAAGATGTTTTAAAAAGTTGACTACAACTCGTGCATCGTTAGTTGGGAGAGCTTGTGCTTCCGCCCATTTAGATACATAATCAATGGCTACGAGAATATAGAGATTATTATGAGATTTTGGAAATGGACCCATAAAGTCAATACCCCAAATGTCAAATACTTCACATACTTGAATGACATTTTGTGGCATTTCATCACGTTGACTTATTTTTCCGGCCCTTTGACAAGCATCACAGGATTTGCAAAGAAGGTGTGCGTCTTTGTAAATTGTAGGCCAATAGAATCCAGCATCATAAACTTTTCTTGCTGTTAGTTGAAGCTCATAATGCCCTCCTGTTGGTCCTGTGTGACAATGGTTTAAAATTTTACTAGCTTCATCTCCGAATACACATCGGCGTATTATTCCATCTGGACAACTTTTAAACAAATGTGGATCTTCCCAGAAATAGTGTTTTATATCACTGAAGAATTTCTTTCGTTTTTGGTACGACAATCCTTTTTCAAGGTATCCACATACTAAGTAGTTTGCATAGTCTGCAAACCATGAAATTTCATTATAATCTATCTTCAATAGATATTCATCAGGAAAGTTGTCTTGTATGGCCGATTCATTTAGAACTTCTAATTCGGGATTTTCAAGACGAGAAAGATGATCAGCAGCGAGATTTTATGCTCCTCTTTTATCTCGGATTTCAATATCGAACTCTTGTAAGAGTAAGATCCAACGGATTAATCTTGGTTTGGCATCTTGTTTTGAAAATAGGTATCTAAGAGCAGAATGGTCGGTATAGACCACCGTTTTTGCTAGAACGAGATATGAACGAAATTTGTCAAAAGCAAAGACAATATCAAGGAGTTCTTTTTCAGTAGTTGTGTAATTTGTTTGTGCTCCTTGTAACGTCTTACTAGCATAATATATAGGTTGAAATCTTTTTTCAATTCTTTGTTCTAAAACGGCTCCCATTGCAAAATCACTTGCATCGCACATTAGTTCAAACGGTAGATTCCAATTTGGTGTTATCATGATCGACGCATTAGTGAGTTTCTCTTTAAGAATATTAAAAGATTTAATGCATTCATCTGAAAAGATGAACAGAGCATCCTTTTCTAGGAGTTTATTCATAGGAGTGGCAATTTTAGAAAAATCTTTTATGACACGTCGGTAAAAACCGGCATGCCCTAGAAAACTCCTAACTCCTCTAACATTGGTGGGATGTGGAAGTTTAGCAATTACATCTACTTTAGCTCTATCCACTTCAATTCCTTCTTTTGAAATTTTATGACCAAGAACGATGCCTTCTTTAACCATGAAATGGCATTTCTCCCAATTAAGTACTAGATTTGATTGTTCGCATCTAATAAACATTCGGTCCAGATTAGCTAGACATGTTTCAAATGTATCACCGAAGACTGAAAAGTCATCCATGAAAACTTCCATGCATTCTTCTATCTTGTCGTGAAAAATCGCCATCATGCACCTTTGAAAGGTTGCAGGGGCGTTGCAAAGTCCAAATGGCATGCGTTTGTAAGCAAAAGTACCATAAGGGCATGTGAATGTGGTTTTCTCTTGGTCTTCGGGTGCTATTGGAATTTGAAAATATCCGGAAAAACCATCAAGAAAACAATAGTAACTGTTTCCGGCTAATCTTTCCAACATTTGATCAATAAAAGGTAAGGGGAAGTGATCTTTTCTGGTGGCGTCATTTAATTTTCTATAATCAATACATACACGCCATCCTGTTACAGTCCTAGTAGGAATAAGCTCATTTTTCTCATTTGTAATGACAGTCATGCCACCCTTCTTAGGCACGCATTGAACTGGGCTTACCCATGGACTATCAGAAATTGGATAAATTAAACCTGCGTCTAGCAGTTTAATAATTTCTTTTTTAACTACATCTTGCATATTAGGATTTAGTCTTCGTTGGCGTTGCACATACGTTTTATGACCTTCTTCCATAAGGATTTTATGTGTGCAATATGAAGGACTTATTCCTTTTATATCATGAATCTTCCATGCGATAGCTGGTTTATGAGCTTTCAACACAGAAATAAGTTGTGATTTCTCATTTTCAGTAAGAGAAGACGATATTATTACAGGTAATTTAGATTCACCATGTAAATAAGTGTATTCCAAATGGTTTGGAAGTGGCTTTAACTCTAGTGTTAGAGGTTCTTCTATCGATGATTTATATCGATATCTGTCTTCTTCTTTTAGCATTTGAATTTCTTCTGTTGTTGGTTCATATCCATTAGCTATTAGTGTAGCTAACATTTCAGCTTCATCAATTGGTTCAGTTAATTCTCCTAAAGAACATTCTCCTGTTCCTTGTAATTCTGGAAATTCTTCTAACAATTCTGCATGTGAATCTATAGTTTGAATATAATAACATGTATCATCTGCAGATTGCGGTTGTTGCATTGCTCTATCAACTGAAAAGGTAACACTCTCATCCTCTATACTTAGGGTCAGTTTCTTACCAAACACGTCTATCATTGCTTTAGCCGTGTTTAAGAATGGTCTACCTAATATGAGAGGAACTTGAGAATCTTCTTCCATGTCCAGAACAACAAAATCTACTGGAAATACTAAAGTACCAACTTTGACTAGCATGTTCTCCATTATCCCTCTAGGATATTTTATTGATCGATCGGCTAGTTGTATACTTATTCTTGTTGGTTTCAATTCTCCAAGGTCTAGTTTAGCGTATAGTGAATACGGCATTAAATTTATACTAGCACCTAAGTCTGCTAATGCTTCTATTGAACTAAGACTACCCAGAAAACATGGAATTGTGAAACTTCCTGGATCAGATAGTTTTTCTGGTATCTTATTCAACAGCACTGCTGAACAATTAGCATTCATAGTAACTGTCGAGAGTTCTTCCATTTTCTTTCTATTCGTGATTAGATCTTTCAAGAATTTAGCATATCTAGGCATTCCTGAAATCACATCAATGAAAGGAAGATTTACATTTATCTGTTTAAACATATCCAAGAATTTGGATTGCTCGGCTTCAAGTTTCTCTTTTTTCATTTTACTTGGGTAAGGAAGTGGTGGTTGGTATGGTTTAACATAAGATTTAGCCTTAACTGCGTTATCTGAAATGTCCCGTTCTTATTGATTAAAAATGTTCCATATTAATTGATTTCGTTGCGAGGTTTTGACCTCTATATGAGACGTTTTTCAAACACTGCATTCATTTTAAAACAAACCATAACCTTTATTTCATCAATAAAGGTTTAAAAAGCTTTACGTAGATTATCAAATAATGATAATCTAAAATATCCTGTTTACACACGACAATTACATAATGGTTTACAATACAAATATGTTACAACAAAATAAGTTTCTTGAATGCATTTTTTACACAATATCATACAAGCATGGACTCCAAATCTCGTCCTTATTTAAGTATGCGACAGCGGAAGCTCTTAATAATCACCTGAGAATAAACATGCTTAAAACGTCAACAAAAATGTTGGTGAGTTATAGGTTTAACCTATATATATTAAATCATAATAATAGACCACAAGATTTCATATTTCAATACACATCCCATACATAGAGATAAAAATCATTCATATGGTGAACACCTGGTAACCGACTTTAACAAGATGCATATATAAGAATATCCCCATCATTCCGGGACACCCTTCGGATATGATATAAATTTCGAAGTACTAATGCATCCGGTACTTTGGATGGGGTTTGTTAGGCCCAATAGATCTATCTTTAGGATTCGCGTCAATTAGGGTGTCTGTTCCCTAATTCTTAGATTACCAGACTTAATAAAAAGGGGCATATTCGATTTCGATAATTCAACCATAGAATGTAGTTTCACGTACTTGTGTCTATTTTGTAAATCATTTATAAAACCTGCATGTATTCTCATCCCAAAAATATTAGATTTTAAAAGTGGGACTATAACTCACTTTCACAGATTTTTACTTCGTCGGGAAGTAAGACTTGGCCACTGGTTGATTCACGAACCTATAACAATATATACATATATATCAAAGTATGTTCAAAATATATTTACAACACTTTCAATATATTTTGATGTTTTAAGTTTATTAAGTCAGCTGTCCTCGTTAGTAACCTACAACTAGTTGTCCACAGTTAGATGTACAGAAATAAATCGATAAATATTATCTTGAATCAATCCACAACCCAGTGTATACGTACCTCAGTATTGATCACAACTCAAACTATATATATTTTGGAATCAACCTCAACCCTGTATAGCTAACTCCAACATTCACATATAGAGTGTCTATGGTTGTTCCAAAATATATATAGATGTGTCGACATGATAGGTCGAAACATTGTATACGTGTCTATGGTATCTCAAGATTACATAATATACAATACAAGTTGATTAAGTTATGGTTGGAATAGATTTGTTACCAATTTTCACGTAGCTAAAATGAGAAAAATTATCCAATCTTGTTTTACCCATAACTTCTTCATTTTAAATCTGTTTTGAGTGAATCAAATTGCTATGGTTTCATATTGAACTCTATTTTATGAATCTAAACAGAAAAAGTATAGATTTATAGTCGGAAAAATAAGTTACAAGTCATTTTTGTAAAGGTAGTCATTTCAGTCGAAAGAACGGCGTCTAGATGACCATTTTAGAAAATATACTTCCACTTTGAGTTTAACCATAATTTTTGGATATAGTTTCATGTTCATAATAACAATAATTTTCTCAGAATAACAACTTTTAAATCAAAGTTTATCATAGTTTTTAATTAACTAACCCAAAACAGCCCGCGGTGTTACTACGACGGCGTAAATCCGGTTTTACGGTGTTTTTCGTGTTTCCAGGTTTTAAATCATTAAGTTAGCATATCATATAGATATAGAATATGTGTTTAGTTGATTTTAAAAGTCAAGTTAGAAGGATTAACTTTTGTTTGCGAACAAGTTTAGAATTAACTAAACTATGTTCTAGTAATTACAAGTTTAAACCTTCGAATAAGATAGCTTTATATGTATGAATCGAATGATGTTATGAACATCATTACTACCTTAAGTTCCTTGGATAAACCTACTGGAAAAGAGAAAAATGGATCTAGCTTCAACGGATCCTTGGATGGCTTGAAGTTCTTGAAGCAGAATCATGACACGAAAACAAGTTCAAGTAAGATCATCACTTGAAATATGATTGTTATAGTTATAGAAATTGAACCAAAGTTTGAATATGATTATTACCTTGTATTAGAATGATAACCTACTGTAAGAAACAAAGATTTCTTGAGGTTGGATGATCACCTTACAAGATTGGAAGTGAGCTAGCAAACTTGAAAGTATTCTTGATTTTATGTAACTAGAACTTGTAGAATATATGAAGAACACTTAGAACTTGAAGATAGAACTTGAGAAAGATCAATTAGATGAAGAAAATTGAAGAATGAAAGTGTTTGTAGGTGTTTTTGGTCATTGGTGTATGGATTAGATATAAAGGATATGTAATTTTGTTTTCATGTAAATAAGTCATGAATGATTACTCATATTTTTGTAATTTTATGAGATATTTCATGCTAGTTGCCAAATGATGGTTCCCACATGTGTTAGGTGACTCACATGGGCTGCTAAGAGCTGATCATTGGAGTGTATATACCAATAGTACATACATCTAAAAGCTGTGTATTGTACGAGTACGAATACGGGTGCATACGAGTAGAATTGTTGATGAAACTGAACGAGGATGTAATTGTAAGCATTTTTGTTAAGTAGAAGTATTTTGATAAGTGTATTGAAGTCTTTCAAAAGTGTATAAATACATATTAAAACACTACATGTATATACATTTTAACTGAGTCGTTAAGTCATCGTTAGTCGTTACATGTAAGTGTTGTTTTGAAACCTTTAGGTTAACGATCTTGTTAAATGTTGTTAACCCAATATTTATAATATCAAATGAGATTTTAAATTATTATATTATCATGATATTATCATGTATGAATATCTCTTAATATGATATATATACATTAAATGTCTTTACAGCGATAATCGTTACATATATGTCTCGTTTAAAAATCATTAAGTTAGTAGTCTTGTTTTTACATATGTAGTTCATTGTTAATATACTTAATGATATGTTTACTTATCATAGTATCATTTTAACTATATATATATATATCCATATATATGTCATCATATAGTTTTTACAAGTTTTAACGTTCGTGAATCACCGGTCAACTTAGGTGGTCAATTGTCTATATGAAACATATTTCAATTAATCAAGTCTTAACAAGTTTGATTGCTTAACATGTTGGAAACATTTAATCATGTAAATATCAATCTCAATTAATATATATAAACATGGAAAAGTTTGGGTCACTACAGTACCTACCCGTTAAATAAATTTCGTTCCGAAATTTTAAGCTGTTGAAGGTGTTGACGAATCTTCTGGAAATAGATGCGGGTATTTCTTCTTCATCTGATCTTCACACTCCCAGGTGAACTCGGGTCCTCTACGAGCATTCCATCGAACCTTAACAATTGGTATCTTGTTTTGCTTAAGTCTTTTAACCTCACGATCCATTATTTCGACGGGTTCTTCGATGAATTGGAGTTTTTCGTTGATTTGGATTTCATCTAACGGAATAGTGAGATCTTCTTTAGCAAAACATTTCTTCAAATTCGAGATGTGGAAAGTGTTATGTACAGCCGCGAGTTGTTGAGGTAACTCAAGTCGGTAAGCTACTGGTCCGACACGATCAATAATCTTGAATGGTCCAATATACCTTGGATTTAATTTCCCTCATTTACCAAATCGAACAACGCCTTTCCAAGGTGCAACTTTAAGCATGACCATCTCTCCAATTTCAAATTCTATATCTTTTCTTTTAATGTCAACGTAGCTCTTTTGTCGACTTTGGGCGGTTTTCAATCGTTGTTGAATTTGGATGATCTTCTCGGTAGTTTCTTCTATAATCTCCGGACCCGTAATCTGTCTATCCCCCACTTCACTCCAACAAATCAGAGACCTGCACTTTCTACCATAAAGTGCTTCAAATGGCGACATCTCAATGCTTGAATGGTAGCTGTTGTTGTAGGAAAATTCTGCTAACGGTAGATGTTGATCCCAACTGTTTCCGAAATCAATAACACATGCTCGTAGCATGTCTTCAAGCATTTGTATCGTCCTTTCGCTCTGCCCATCAGTTTGTAGATGATAGGCAGTACTCATGTCTAGACGAGTTCCTAATGCTTGCTGTAATGTCTGCCAGAATCTTGAAATAAATCTGCCATCCCTATCAGAGATAATAGAGATTGGTATTCCATGTCTGGAGACGACTTCCTTCAAATACAGTCGTGCTAACTTCTCCATCTTGTCATCTTCTCTTATTGGCAGGAAGTGTGCTGATTTGGTGTGTCGATCAACTATTACCCAAATAGTATCAAAACCACTTGCAGTCCTTGGCAATTTAGTGATGAAATCTATGGTAATGTTTTCCCATTTCTATTCCGGGATTTCAGGTTGTTGAAGTAGACCTGATGATTTCTGATGCTCAGCTTTGACCTTAGAACACGTCAAACATTCTCCTACGTATTTAGCAACATCGGCTTTCATACCCGGCCACCAAAAATGTTTCTTGAGATCCTTGTACATCTTCCCCGTTCCAGGATGTATTGAGTATCTGGTTTTATGAGCTTCTCTAAGTACCATTTCTCTCATATCTCCATATTTTGGTACCCAAATCCTTTCAGCCCTATACCGGGTTCCGTCTTCCCGAATATTAAGATGCTTCTCCGATCCTTTGGGTATTTCATCCTTTAAATTTCCCTCTTTTAAAACACCTTGTTGCGCCTCCTTTATTTGAGTAGTAAGGTTATTATGAATCATTATATTCATAGATTTTACTCGAATGGGTTCTCTGTCCTTCCTGCTCAAGGCATCGGCTACCACATTTGCCTTCCCCGGGTGGTAACGAATCTCAAAGTCGTAATCATTCAATAATTCAATCCACCTACGCTGCCTCATATTCAGTTGTTTCTGATTAAATATGTGTTGAAGACTTTTGTGGTCGGTATATATAATACTTTTGACCCCATATAAGTAGTGCCTCCAAGTCCTTAATGCAAAAACAACCGCGCCTAATTCCAAATCATGTGTCGTATAATTTTGTTCATGAATCTTCATTCTAGACGCATAAGCAATCACCTTCGTTCGTTGCATTAATACACAACCGAGACCTTGCTTTGATGCGTCACAATAAATCACAAAATCATCATTCCCTTCAGGCAATGACAATATAAGTGCCGTAGTTAGCTTTTTCTTTCTCTTGTTCATCATTCCATTCAAATTTCTTCCCTTTATGCGTTAATGCAGTCAAGGGTTTTGCTATTCTGAAAAAGTCTTGGATGAACCTTCTGTAGTAACCAGCTAGTCCTAAAAACTGGCGTATGTGTTTCGGAGTTTTCCGGGTTTCCCACTTTTTAACAGTTTCTATCTTTACCGGATCCACCTTAATACCTTCTTTGTTCACTATGTGACGGAGGAATTGAACTTCTTCCAACCAAAATGCACACTTTGAAAACTTAGCGTACAATTCTTCCTTCCTCAATACTTCTAACACCTTTCTCAAATGTTCACCGTGTTCTTGGTCATTCTTTGAGTAAATAATTATGTCATCATTGAAAACAATGACAAACTTGTCAAGGTATGGTCCACACACTCGGTTCATAAGGTCCATGAACACAGCTGGTGCATTAGTTAAACCAAACGGCATGACCATAAACTCGTAATGACCGTAACGTGTTCTGAAAGCAGTCTTTTTAATATCATCTTCTTTCACCCGCATTTGATGATACCCGGAACGTAAGTCAATCTTTGAATAAACAGACGAGCCTTGTAGTTGATCAAATAAGTCGTCGATTCTAGGTAGTGGGTAGCGGTTCTTGATGGTAAGTTTGTTCAATACTCGGTAGTCGATACACAACCTGAATGTACCATCTTTCTTCTTGACAAACAAAACAGGAGCTCCCCACGGTGATGTTCTTGGTCGAATGAAACCATGCTCTAAAAGTTCTTGTAATTGACTTTGCAGTTCTTTCATCTCGCTGGGTGCGAGTCTGTAAGGAGCACGAGCTATTGGTGCAGCTCCTGGTACAAGATCTATTTGAAATTCAACGGATCAATGTGGGGGTAATCCCGGTAATTCTTTCGGAAATACATCGGGAAATTCTTTTGCAATGGGAACATCATTGATGCTCTTTTCTTCAGTTTGTACTTTCTCGACGTGTGCTAGAACAGCATAGCAACCTTTTCTTATTAGTTTTTGTGCCATCAAATTACTAATAAGATGTAGCTTCGTGTTGCCCTTTTCTCCGTACACCATTAAGGGTTTTCCTTTTTCTCGTATAATGCGAATTGCATTTTTGTAACAAACGATCTCTGCTTTCACTTCTTTCAACCAGTCCATGCCGATTATCACATCAAAACTCCCTAACTCTACTGGTATCAAATCAATCTTAAATGTTTCGCTAACCAGTTTAATTTCTCGATTTCGACATATATTATCTGCTGAAATTAATTTACCATTTGCTAATTCGAGTAAAAATTTACTATCCAAAGGCGTCAATGGACAACTTAATTTAGCACAAAAATCTCTACTCATATAGCTTCTATCCGCACCCGAATCAAATAAAACGTAAGCAGATTTATTGTCAATAAGAAACGTACCCGTAACAAGCTCCGGGTCTTCCTGTGCCTCTGCCGCATTAATATTGAAAACTCTTCCGCGGCCTTGTCCATTCGTGTTCTCCTGGTTCGGGCAATTTCTAATAATGTGGCCCGGTTTTCCACATTTATAACAAACTAAATTGGCATAACTTGCTCCGACACTACTTGCTCCGCCATTACTCGTTCCGACACCATTTGTTCCTTTCGTTCTATTAACCCCTGGTCCGTAGACCTCACACTTCTCCGCGCTATGACCATTTCTTTTACACTTGTTGCAAAATTTGGTGCAGAACCCCGAGTGATACTTTTAACACCTTTGGCATAGCTGCTTCTGATTGTTGTTGTTGTTGTTGTTGTTATTGTTGTTGGGATGATTGTTCTAGTTGCTGTTGTTGTTGTTGTTGTTGTTGTTGTTGTTGTTGTTGTTGTTGTTGTTGGGCCGTTTGTTGTAGTTGCAATTGATGTTGCGATTTTTGGGATAATTGTTGCGATTATTGTTGTAATTGCTGTTGTTGTTGTATTGGTGATTCTTATCACCGTTTTCCTCCCACTTTCTTTTGACTTGCTTCACATTGGCCTCTTCAGCAGTCTGTTCTTTAATTCTTTCTTCAATCTGGTTCACTAGTTTGTGAGCCATTCTACATGCCTGTTGTATGGAGGTGGGCTCGTGTGAACTTATATCTTCTTGGATTCTTTTCGGTAATCCTTTCACAAACGCGTCGATCTTCTCTTCCTCATCTTCGAATGCTCCCGGACACAATAGGCACAATTCTGTGAATCGTCTTTCGTACGTGGTAATATCAAATCCTTGGGTTCGTAACCCTCTAAGTTCTGTCTTGAGCTTATTGACCTCGGTTCTGGGACGGTACTTCTCGTTCATCAAGTGCTTGAATGCTGACCACGGTAGTGCGTACGCATCGTCTTGTCCCACTTGCTCTAGATAGGTATTCCACCATGTTAACGCAGAACCTGTGAAGGTATGCATAGCGTACTTCACTTTGTCCTCTTAGTACACTTACTTATGGCAAACACCGATTCGACCTTCTCGGTCTACCGTTTCAATCCGATCGGTCCTTCGGTTCCATCAAATTCCAAAGGTTTGCAGGCAGTGAATTCTTTGTAGGTGCATCCTACACGATTTCCTGTACTGCTAGATCCAAGGTTATTGTTGGTATGTAGTGCAGCCTGTACTGCGGCTATGTTTGAAGCTAGAAAAGTACGGAATTCCTCTTCATTCATATTCACGGTGTGTCGAGTAGTCGGTGCCATTTCCTTCAAAATAGTCAAATGGAACAAGTTAATCATACAGAATATTAAGAGTAGTTAATAGTATTTCGTAGCATAATATGAACTCATTTATAAAAGCTTTTTCTTCATATTCGCGTTTTTTAAGTTTAAATTCGGGTAGTACCTACCCGTTAAGTTCATACTTAGTAGCTAATATACAATTCAACTACTACAATTCTATATGAAAAACTGATTATAATAATATTTCGCGTTCAAACTTTTACACAATATTTTACAAACTTACAATACCGCTTATTTTACATATAGCATGAAATATAGCACACAATAAATTTGATACAAGATGGTTGTGAAGATAATTCTAGCTAGTACACAAGTCGTTCAGCAAAGGCAATAAAGACACGTAATTCATACGTCCAGAAACAAGTTATGCATTCTGGTTTTACTAGGATTACTTCCCATCCTTGGTCTTGTGGAACATAACCGTTATGGCCGTTGATAAGACAGCGTGTTGTAACGTTGTCAAAGGGACGAGGGTTACGTAATGTCCAACAGTCCCGTAACAATCTAAAAACCTCATTTCTTACCCCAATTACCGACTCCGTCACTTGTGGGAACGTTTTGTTTAATAGTTGTAGCCCAATGTTCTTGTTCTCACTTTGGTGAGAAGCGAACATTACTAATCTGTAAGCATAACATGCTTCTTTCTGTTGCATGTTAGCCGCTTTTTCTAAATCACGAAGTCCAATATTCGGATATATTGAGTCAAAATAATTTCTTAACCCATTGCGTAAAATAGCATTTGGGTTCCCCGCAATATATGGGTCAAAGTAAACACATCGTAACTTATGGATTTCCCAATGTGATATCCCCCATCTTTCGAACGAAAGCCTTTTATAAACCAAGGCATTCTTGGAACGTTCTTCGAATGTCTTACAAACTGATCTCGCCTTAAATAGTTGTGCCGAAGAATTCTGACCGACTCTAGACAAGATTTCATCAATCATGTCTCCGGGTAGGTCTCTTAAAATATTGGGTTGTCTATCCATTTTGTGTTTTTATACTGTAAAATAGACAAGAGTTAGATTCATAAAAAAAATACTTATTAATACAAGCAATTTTTACATATATCATAAAGCATAAGCACACTATATTACATATATTACACCACACGAATACAACTATCTTATTCCGACTCGCTTGTTTCTTCTTCTTCGATTTTGGTTCGTTTTGCCAAGTTTCTAGGGATATATGATGTTCCCCTAATACGAGCCGTCGTTTTCCACATTGGTTTAGAAAAACCTGGTGGTTTAGAGGTTCCCGGGTCATTGTTACAACTTAAGGACTTCGGGGGTTGACGATACATATAAAGTTCATCGGGGTTGGAATTAGATTTCTCTATTTTTATGCCCTTTCCCTTATTATTTTCTTTTGCCTTTTTAAATTCAGTTGGGGTAATTTCTATAACATCATCGGAATTCTCGTCGGAATCCGATTCATCGGAGAATTGGTAATCCTCCCAATATTTTGCTTCCTTGGTGGAAACACCATTGACCATAATTAACCTTGGTCGGTTGGTTGAGGATTTTCTTTTACTTAACCGTTTTATTATTTCCCCCACCGGTTCTATTTCTTCATCTGGTTCCGATTCTTCTTCCGGTTCCGATTCTTCTTTCGGTTCCGACTCTTCTTCCGGTTCCTCTTCGGGAACTTGTGAATCAGTCCACGAATCATTCCAATTTACATTTGACTCTTCATTATTATTCGGTGAGTCAATGGGACTTGTTCTAGAGGTAGACATCTATCACATAATATCAAACGCGTTAAGAGATTAATATATAACATAATATTCACATGTTAAAAATATATAGTTTCCAACCAAATTTGTTAAGCAATCATTTTTCAAGTAAACACGGTCGAAGTCCAGACTCACTAATGCATCCTAACAAACTCGATAAGACACACTAAAGCAAAATTCTGGTTCTCTAAGACCAACGCTCGGATACCAACTGAAATGTCCCGTTCTTATTGATTAAAAACGTTCCATATTAATTGATTTCGTTGCGAGGTTTTGACCTCTATATGAGACGTTTTTCAAAGACTGCATTCATTTTAAAACAAACCATAACCTTTATTTCATCAATAAAGGTTTAAAAAGCTTTACGTAGATTATCAAATAATGATAATCTAAAATATCCTGTTTACACACGACCATTACATAATGGTTTACAATACAAATATGTTACAACAAAATAAGTTTCCTGAATGCTGTTTTTACACAATATCATACAAGCATGGACTCCAAATCTCGTCCTTATTTAAGTATGCGATAGCGGAAGCTCTTAATAATCACCTGAGAATAAACATGCTTAAAACGTCAACAAAAATGTTGGTGAGTTATAGGTTTAACCTATATATATCAAATCATAATAATAGACCACAAGATTTCATATTTCAATACACATCCCATACATAGAGATAAAAATCATTCATATGGTGAACACCTGGTAACCGACTTTAACAAGATGCATATATAAGAATATCCCCATCATTCCGGGACACCCTTCGGATATGATATAAATTTCAAAGTACTAAAGCATTCGGTACTTTGGATGGGGTTTGTTAGGCCCAATAGATCTATCTTTAGGATTCGCGTCAATTAGGGTGTCTGTTCCCTAATTCTTAGATTACCAGACTTAATAAAAAGGGGCATATTCGATTTCGATAATTCAACCATAGAATGTAGTTTCACGTACTTGTGTCTATTTTGTAAATCATTTATAAAACCTGCATGTATTCTCATCCCAAAAATATTAGATTTTAAAAGTGGGACTATAACTCACTTTCACAGATTTTTACTTCATCGGAAAGTAAGACTTGGCCACTGGTTGATTCACGAACCTATAACAATATATACATATATATCAAAGTATGTTCAAAATATATTTACAACACTTTTAATATATCTTGATGTTTTAAGTTTATTAAGTCAGCTGTCCTCGTTAGTAACCTACAACTAGTTGTCCACAGTTAGATGTACAGAAATAAATCGATAAATATTATCTTGAATCAATCCACGACCCAGTGTATACGTATCTCAGTATTGATCATAACTCAAACTATATATATTTTGGAATCAACCTCAACCCTGTATAGCTAACTCCAACATTCACATATAGAGTGTCTATGGTTGTTCCGAAATATATATAGATGTGTCAACATGATAGGTCGAAACATTGTATACATGTCTATGGTATCTCAAGATTACATAATATACAATACAAGTTGATTAAGTTATGGTTGGAATAGATTTGTTACCAATTTTCACGTAGCTAAAATGAGAAAAATTATCCAATCTTGTTTTACCCATAACTTCTTCATTTTAAATCCGTTTTGAGTGAATCAAATTGCTATGGTTTCATATTGAACTCTATTTTATGAATCTAAATAGAAAATGTATAGGTTTATAGTCGGAAAAATAAGTTACAAGTCATTTTTGTAAAGGTAGTCATTTCAGTCGAAAGAACGACGTCTAGATGACCATTTTAGAAAATATACTTCCACTTTGAGTTTAACCATAATTTTTGAATTTAGTTTCATGTTCATAATAACAATAATTTTCTCAGAATAACAACTTTTAAATCAAAGTTTATCATAGTTTTTAATTAACTAACCCAAAACAGCCCGCGGTGTTACTACGACGGCGTAAATCCGGTTTTACGGTGTTTTTCGTGTTTCCAGGTTTTAAATCATTAAGTTAGCATATCATATAGATATAGAATATGTGTTTAGTTGATTTTAAAAGTCAAGTTAAAAGGATTAACTTTTGTTTGCGAACAAGTTTAGAATTAACTAAACAATGTTCTAGTGATTACAAGTTTAAACCTTCGAATAAGATAGATTTATATGTATGAATCGAATGATGTTATGAACATCATTACTATCTTAAGTTCCTTGGATAAACCTACTGGAAAAGAGAAAAATGGATCTAGCTTCAACGGATCCTTGGATGGCTCGAAGTTCTTGAAGCAGAATCATGACACGAAAACAAGTTCAAGTAAGATCATCACTTGAAATAAGATTGTTATAGTTATAGAAATTGAACCAAAGTTTGAATATGATTATTACCTTGTATTAGAATGATAACCTACTGTAAGAAACAAAGATTTCTTGAGGTTGGATGATCACCTTACAAGATTGGAAGTGAGCTAGCAAACTTGAAAGTATTCTTGATTTTATGTAACTAGAACTTGTAGAATATATGAAGAACACTTAGAACTTGAAGATAGAACTTGAGAGAGATCAATTAGATGAATAAAATTGAAGAATGAAAGTGTTTGTAGGTGTTTTTGGTCGTTGGTGTATGGATTAGATATAAAGGATATGTAATTTTGTTTTCATGTAAATAAGTCATGAATGATTACTCATATTTTTGTAATTTTATGAGATATTTCATGCTAGTTGCCAAATGATGGTTCCCACATGTGTTAGGTGACTCACATGGGCTGCTAAGAGCTGATCATTGGAGTGTATATACCAATAGTACATACATCTAAAAGCTGTGTATTGTACGAGTACGAATACGGGTGCATACGAGTAGAATTGTTGATGAAACTGAACGAGGATGTAATTGTAAGCATTTTTGTTAAGTAGAAGTATTTTGATAAGTGTATTGAAGTCTTTCAAAAGTGTATAAATACATATTAAAACACTACATGTATATACATTTTAACTGAGTCGTTAAGTCATCGTTAGTCGTTACATGTAAGTGTTGTTTTGAAACCTTTAGGTTAACGATCTTGTTAAATGTTGTTAACCCAATGTTTATAATATCAAATGAGATTTTAAATTATTATATTATCATGATATTATCATGTATGAATATCTCTTAATATGATATATATACATTAAATGTCTTTACAACGATAATCGTTACATATATATCTCGTTTAAAAATCATTAAGTTAGTAGTCTTGTTTTTACATATGTTGTTCATTGTTAATATACTTAATGATATGTTTACTTATCATAGTATCATGTTAACTATATATATATCCATATATATATCATCATATAGTTTTTATAAGTTTTAACGTTCGTGAATCACCCGTCAACTTGGGTGGTCAATTGTCTATATGAAACATATTTCAATTAATCAAGTCTTAACAAGTTTGATTGCTTAACATGTTGGAAACATTTAATCATGTAAATATCAATCTCAATTAATATATATAAACATGGAAAAGTTCGGGTCACTACATTATCTTCATTAACCTTTTCAACTACAGGTTCTTTTTCCTTATCTTGTTCATGAAATGTCCCGTTCTTATTGATTAAAAACGTTCCATATTAATTGATTTCGTTGCGAGGTTTTGACCTCTATATGAGACGTTTTTCAAAGACTGCATTCATTTTAAAACAAACCATAACCTTTATTTCATCAATAAAGGTTTAAAAAGCTTTATGTAGATTATCAAATAATGATAATCTACAATATCCTGTTTACACACGACCATTACATAATGGTTTATAATACAAATATGTTACAACAAAATAAGTTTCTTGAATGCAGTTTTTACACAATATCATACAAGCATGGACTCCAAATCTCGTCCTTATTTAAGTATGCGATAGCGGAAGCTCTTAATAATCACCTGAGAATAAACATGCTTAAAACGTCAACAAAAATGTTGGTGAGTTATAGGTTTAACCTATATATATCAAATCATAATAATAGGCCACAAGATTTCATATTTCAATACACATCCCATACATAGAGATAAAAATCATTCATAGGGTGAACACCTGGTAACCGACTTTAACAAGATGCATATATAAGAATATCCCCATCATTCCGGGACACCCTTCGGATATGATATAAATTTCGAAGTACTAAAGCATCCGGTACTTTGGATGGGGTTTGTTAGGCCCAATAGATCTATCTTTAGGATTCGCGTCAATTAGGGTGTCTGTTCCCTAATTCTTAGATTACCAGACTTAATAAAAAGGGGCATATTCGATTTCGATAATTCAACCATAGAATGTAGTTTCACGTACTTGTGTCTATTTTGTAAATCATTTATAAAACCTGCATGTATTCTCATCCCAAAAATATTAGATTTTAAAAGTGGGACTATAACTCACTTTCACAGATTTTTACTTCGTCGGGAAGTAAGACTTGGCCACTGGTTGATTCACGAACCTATAACAATATATACATATATATCAAAGTATGTTCAAAATATATTTACAACACTTTTAATATATCTTGATGTTTTAAGTTTATTAAGTCAGCTGTCCTCGTTAGTAACCTACAACTAGTTGTCCACAGTTAGATGTACAGAAATAAATCGATAAATATTATCTTGAATCAATCCACGACCCAGTGTATACGTATCTCAGTAATGATCACAACTCAAACTATATATATTTTGAAATCAACCTCAACCCTGTATAGCTAACTCCAACATTCACATATAGAGTGTCTATGGTTGTTCCGAAATATATATAGATGTGTCGACATGATAGGTCGAAACATTGTATACGTGTCTATGGTATCTCAAGATTACATAATATACAATACAAGTTGATTAAGTTATGGTTGGAATAGATTTGTTACCAATTTTCACGTAGCTAAAATGAGAAAAATTATCCAATCTTGTTTTACCCATAACTTCTTCATTTTAAATCCGTTTTGAGTGAATCAAATTGCTATGGTTTCATATTGAACTCTATTTTATGAATCTAAACATAAAAAGTATAGGTTTATAGATGGAAAAATAAGTTACAAGTCGTTTTTGTAAAGGTAGTCATTTCAGTCGAAAGAATGACGTCTAGATGACCATTTTAGAAAACATACTTCCACTTTGAGTTTAACCATAATTTTTGGATATAGTTTCATGTTCATAATAAAAATCATTTTCCCAGAATAACAACTTTTAAATCAAAGTTTATCATAGTTTTTAATTAACTAACCCAAAACAGCCCGCGGTGTTACTACGACGGCGTAAATCCGGTTTTACGGTGTTTTTCGTGTTTCCAGGTTTTAAATCATTAAGTTAGCATATCATATAGATATATAACATGTGTTTAGTTGATTTTAAAAGTCAAGTTAGAAGGATTAACTTTTATTTGCGAACAAGTTTAGAATTAACTAAACTATGTTCTAGTGATTACAAGTTTAAACCTTCGAATAAGATAGCTTTATATGTATGAATCGAATGATGTTATGAACATCATTACTACCTCAAGTTCCTTGGATAAACCTACTGGAAATGAGAAAAATAGATCTAGCTTCAAAGGATCCTTGGATGGCTTGAAAGTTCTTGAAGCAGAATCATGACACGAAAACAATTTCAAGTAAGATTTCCACTCGAAATAAGATTGTTATAGTTATAGAAATTGAATTAAAGTTTGAATATGATTATTACCTTGTATTAGAAAGATAACCTACTGTAAGTAACAAAGGTTTCTTGATCTTGGATGATTACTTGGAATAGATTTAGAAAACTTGGAAGTAAACTTGCAATGTTGGAAGTATTCTTGATTTTATGAAACTAGAACTTTTGGAATTTATAAAGAACACTTAGAACTTGAAGATAGAACTTGAGAGAGATCAATTAGATGAAGAAAATTGAAGAATGAAAGTGTTTGTAGGTGTTTTTGGTCGTTGGTGTATGGATTAGATATAAAGGATATGTAATTTTGTTTTCATGTAAATAAGTCATGAATGATTACTCATATTTTTGTAATTTTATGAGATATTTCATGCTAGTTGCCAAATGATGGTTCCCACATGTGTTAGGTGACTCACATGGGCTGCTAAGAGCTGATCATTGGAGTGTATATACCAATAGTACATACATCTAAAAGCTGTGTATTTTACGAGTACGAATACGGGTGCATACGAGTAGAATTGTTGATGAAACTGAACGAGAATGTAATTGTAAGAATTTTTGTTAAGTAGAAGTATTTTGATAAGTGTCTTGAATTCTTTCAAAAGTGTATGAATACATATTAAAACACTACATGTATATACATTTTAACTGATTTGTTAAGTCATCGTTAGTCGTTACATGTAAATGTTGTTTTGAAACCTTTAGGTTAACGATCTTGTTGAATGTTGTTAACCCATTGTTTATTATAACAAATGAGATGTTAAATTGTTATATTATCATGATATTATGATATATAATATATCTTAGTATGATATATATACAGTTTACATATATGTCTCGTTTCGAAATCATTAAGTTAGTAGTCTTATTTTTACATATGTATTTCATTGTTAATACACTTAATAATATATTTACTTATCATTTAACATAATTAACCAAGTGTATCAATATCTTAATATGATTCATATATACCTAGTAAGATGTTGTTATAACGATAATCGTTATATATATCGTTTTCGAGTTTCTTAAATTAATACTCTCATTTTTATGTATATAACTCATTGTTAAAATACCTAATGAGATACATACTTATAATAAAATCATGTTAACTATATATATAACCATATATATGTCATCGTATAGTTTTTACAAGTTTTAACGTTCGTGAATTACCGGTCAACTTGGGTGGTCAATTGTCTATATGAAACCTATTTCAATTAATCAAGTCTTAACAAGTTTGATTGCTTAACATGTTGGAAACACTTAATCATGTAAATAACAATTTCATTTAATATATATATAAACATGGAAAAGTTCGGGTCACTACAGTACCTACCCGTTAAATAAATTTCGTCCCGAAATTTTAAGCAGTTGGAGGTGTTGACGTATCTTCTGGAAATAAATGCGGGTATTTCTTCTTCATCCGATCTTCACGCTCCCAGGTGAACTCGGGTCCTCTACGATCATTCCATCGAACCTTAACAATCGGTATCTTGTTTTGTTTAAGTCTCTTAACCTCACGATCCATTATTTCGACGGGTTCTTCAATGAATTGAAGTTTTTCATTGATTTGGATGTCGTCCAACGGAATAGTGAGATCTTCTTTAGCAAAACATTTCTTCAAATTTGAGACGTGGAAAGTGTTATGTACAGTCGCGAGTTGTTGAGGTAGCTCCAGTGGGTAAGCTACTGGTCCGACACGATCTATAATCTTGAATGGTCCAATGTACCTTGGATTTAGTTTCCCCCGTTTACCAAATCGAATAACGCCTTTCCAAGGTGAAACCTTAAGCATGACCATTTCTCCAATTTCAAACTCTATATCTTTTCTTTTACTGTCCGCATAGCTCATTTGTCGATTCTGGGCGGTTTTCAATCTTTGTTGATCTTGGATGATTTTCTCGGTAGTTTCTTGTATTATCTCCGGACCCATAATCTGTCTATCCCCCACTTCACTCCAACAAATCGGAGACCTGCACTTTCTACCATAAAGTGCTTCAAACGGCGCCATCTCAATACTTGAATGGTAGCTGTTGTTGTAGGAAAATTCTGCTAACGGTAGATGTCGATCCCAACTTTTTCCGAAATCAATAACACATGCTCGTAGCATGTCTTCAAGCGTTTGTATCGTCCTTTCACTCTGCCCATCAGTTTGTGGATGATAGGTATTACTCATGTCTAGACGAGTTCCTAATGCTTGCTGTCATGTCTGCCAAAATCTTGAAATAAATCTGTCATCCCTATCAGAGATAATAGAGATTGGTATTCCATGTCTGGAGACGACTTCCTTCAAATACAGTCGTGCTAACTTCTCCATCTTGTCATCTTCTCTTATTGGCAGGAAGTGTGCTGATTTGGTGATACGATCAACTATTACCCAAATAGTATCAAAACCACTTGCAGTCCTTGGCAATTTAGTGATGAAATCCATGGTAATGTTTTCCCATTTCCATTCTAGGATTTCGGGTTGTTGAAGTAGACCTGATGGTTTCTGATGCTCAGCTTTGACCTTAGAACACGTCAAACATTCTCCTACGTATTTAGCAACATTGGCTTTCATACCCGGGCACCAAAAATGTTTCTTGAGATCCTTGTACATCTTCCCCGTTCCAGGATGTATTGAGTATCTGGTTTTATGAGCTTCTCTAAGTACCATTTCTCTCATATCTCTAAATTTTGGTACCCAAATCCTTTCAGCCCTATACCGGGTTCCGTCTTCCCGAATATTAAGATGCTTCTCCGATCCTTTGGGTATTTCATCCTTTAAATTTCCCTCTTTTAAAACTCCTTGTTGCGCCTCCTTTATTTGAGTAGTAAGGTTATTATGAATCATTATATTCATAGATTTTACTCGAATGGGTTCTCTGTCCTTCCTGCTCAAGGCATCGGCTACCATATTTTCCTTCCCCGGGTGGTAACGAATCTCAAAGTCGTAATCATTCAACAATTCAATCCACCTACGCTGCCTCATATTCAGTTGTTTCTGATTAAATATGTGTTGAAGACTTTTGTGGTCGGTATATATAATACTTTTGACCCCATATAAGTAGTGCCTCCAACTCTTTAATGCAAAAACAACCACGCCTAATTCCAAATCATGCGTCGTATAATTTTGTTCGTGAATCTTCAATTGTCTAGACGCATAAGCAATCACCTTCGTTCGTTGCATTAATACACAACCGAGACCTTGCTTTGATGCGTCACAGTAAATCACAAAATCATCATTCCCTTCAGGCAATGACAATATAGGTGCCGTAGTTAGCTTTTTCTTCAATAACTGAAACGCTTTCTCTTGTTCATCATTCCATTCAAATTTCTTCCCTTTATGCGTTAATGAAGTCAAGGGTTTTGCTATTCTGGAAAAGTCTTGGATGAACCTTCTGTAGTAACCAGCTAGTCCTAAAAACTGGCGTATGTGTTTCGGAGTTTTCGGGGTTTTCCACTTTTCATCAGTTTCTATCTTTGCCGGATCCACCTTAATACCTTCTTTGTTCACTATGTGACCGAGGAATTGAACTTCTTCCAACCAAAATGCACACTTTGAAAATTTAGCGTACAATTCTTCCTTCCTCAATACTTCTAACACCTTTCTCAAATGTTCACCGTGTTCTTGGTCATTCTTTGAGTAAATAAGTATGTCATCAATGAAAACAATGACAAACTTGTCAAGGTATGGTCCACACACTCGGTTCATAAGGTCCATGAACACAGCTGGTGCATTAGTTAAACCAAACGGCATGACCATAAACTCGTAATGACCGTAACGTGTTCTGAAAGCAGTCTTTGGAATATCATCTTCTTTCACCCGCATTTGATGATACCCGGAACGTAAGTCAATCTTTGAATAAACAGACGAGCATTGTAGTTGATCAAATAAGTCGTCGATTCTCGGTAGTGGGTAGCGGTTCTTGATGGTAAGTTTGTTCAACTCTCGGTAGTCGATACACAAACTGAATGTACCATCTTTCTTCTTGACAAACAAAACAGGAGCTCCCCACGGTGATGTGCTTGGTCGAATGAAACCACGCTCTAAAAGTTCTTGTAATTGGCTTTGTAGTTCTTTCATCTCGTTGGGTGCGAGTCTGTAAGGAGCACGAGCTATTGGTGCAGCTCCTGGTACAAGATCTATTTGAAATTCAACGGATCGATGTGGGGGTAATCCCGGTAATTCTTTCAGAAATACATCCGGAAATTCTTTTGCAATGGGAACATCATTGATGCTCTTTTCTTCAGTTTGTACTTTCTCGACGTGTGCTAGAACATCATAGCAACCTTTTCTTATTAGTTTTTGTGCCTTCAAATTACTAATAAGATGTAGCTTCGTGTTGCCCTTTTCTCCGTACACCATTAAGGGTTTTCCTTTTTCTCGTATAATGCGAATTGCATTTTTGTAACAGACGATCTCTGCTTTCACTTCTTTCAACCAGTACATACCGATTATCACATCAAAACTCCCTAACTCTACTAGTATCAAATCAATCTTAAATGTTTCGCTAACCAGTTTAATTTCTCGATTCCGACATATATTATCTGCTGAAATTAATTTACCATTTGCTAATTCGAGTAAAAATTTACTATCCAAAGGCGTCAATGGACAACTTAATTTAGCACAAAAATCTCTACTCATATAGCTTCTATCCGCACCCGAATCAAATAAAATGTAAGCAGATTTATTGTCAATAAGAAACGTACCCGTAACAAGCTCCGGGTCTTCCTGTGCCTCTGCCGCATTAATATTGAAAACTCTTCCGCGGCCTTGTGCATTCGTGTTCTCCTGGTTCGGGCAATTTCTAATAATGTGGCCCGGTTTTCCACATTTATAACAAACTACATTGGCATAACTTGCTCCGACACTACTTGCTCCGCCATTACTCGTTCCGACACCATTTGTTCCTTTCGTTCTGTTAACCCCTGGTCCATAGACCTCACACTTCGCCGCGCTATGACCATTTCTTTTACACTTGTTGCAAAATTTGGTGCAGAACCCCGAGTGATACTTCTCACACCTTTGGCATAGCTGCTTCTGATTGTTGTTATTGTTGTGGTTGTTATTGTTGTTGAGATGATTGTTGTAGTTGCTGTTGTTGTTGTTGTTGTTGTTGTTGTTGTTGTTGTTGTTGTTGTTGTTGTTGTTGTTGTTGTTGTTGTTGGGCCGTTTGTTGTAGTTGCGAGTGATGTTGCGATTGTTGGGATAATTGTTGCGATTATTATTGTAATTGCTGTTGTTGTTGTATTGGTGATTCTTATCACTGTTTTCCTCCCACTTTCTTTTGACTTGTTTCACATTGGCCTCTTCAGCCGTCTGTTCTTTAATTCTTTCCTCAATCTGGTTCACTAGTTTGTGAGCCATTCTACATGCCTGTTGTATGGAGGCGGGCTCGTGTGAACTTATATCTTCTTGGATTCTTTCCGGTAATCCTTTCACAAATGCGTCGATCATCTCTTCCTCATCTTCGAACGCTCCCGGACACAATAGGCACAATTCTGTAAATCATCTTTCGTACGTGGTAATATCAAATCCTTGGGTTCGTAACCCTCTAAGTTCTGTCTTGAGCTTATTGACCTCAGTTCTGGGACGGTACTTCTCGTTCATCAAGTGCTTGAATGCTGACCACGGTAGTGCGTACGCATCGTCTTGTCCCACTTGCTCTAGATAGGTATTCCACCATGTTAACGCAGAACCTGTGAAGGTATGCGTAGCGTACTTCACTTTGTCCTCTTCAGTACACTTACTTATGGCAAACACCAATTCGACCTTCTCGGTCCACCGTTTCAATCTGATCGGTCCTTCGGTTCCATCAAATTTCAAAGGTTTGCAGGCAGTGAATTCTTTGTAGGTGCATCCTACACGATTTCCTGTACTGCTAGATCCAAGGTTATTGTTGGTATGTAGCGCAGCCTGTACTGCGGCTATGTTTGAAGCTAGAAAAGTACGGAATTCCTCTTCATTCATATTCACGGTGTGTCGAGTAGTCGGTGCCATTTCCTTCAAAATAGTCAAATGGAACAAGTTAATCATACAGAATATTAAGAGTAGTTAATAGTATTTCGTAGCATAATATGAACTCATTTATAAAAGCTCTTTCTTCATATTAGTGTTTTATAAGTTTAAATTCAGGTAGTACCTACCCGTTAAGTTCATACTTAGTAGCTAATATACAATTCAACTACTACAATTCTATATGAAAAACTGATTATAATAATATTTCGCGTTCAAACTTTTACACAATATTTTACAAACTTACAATACCGCTTATTTTACATATAGCATGAAATATATCACACAATAAATTTGATACAAGATGGTTGTGAAGATAATTCTAGCTAGTACACAAGTCGTTCAGCAAAGGCAATAAAGACACGTAATTCATACATCCAGAAACAAGTCATGCATTCTGGTTTAACTAGGATTACTTCCCATCCTTGGTCTTGTGGAACATAACCGTTATGGCCGTTGATAAGACAGCGTGTTGTAACGTCGTCAAAGGGACGAGGGTTACATAATGTCCAACAGTCCCGTAACAATCTAAAAACCTCATTTCTTACCCCAATTACCGACTCCGTCACTTGTGGGAACGTTTTGTTTAATAGTTGTAGCCCGATGTTCTTGTTCTCACTTTGGTGAGAAACGAACATTACTAATCCGTAAGCATAACATGCTTCTTTATGTTGCATGTTAGCCGCTTTTTCTGAATCACGAAGTCCAATATTCGGATATATTGAGTCAAAATAATTTCTTAACCCATTGCATAAAATAGCATTTGGGTTCCCCGCAATATATGCGTCAAAGTAAACACATCGTAACTTATGGATTTCCCAATGTGATATCCCCCATCTTTCGAACGAAAGCCTTTTATAAACCAAGGCATTCTTGGAACATTCTTCGAATGTCTTACAAACTGATCTCGCCTTAAATAGTTGTGCCGAAGAATTCTGACCGACTCTAGACAAGATTTCATCAATCATGTCTCCGGGTAGGTCTCTTAAAATATTGGGTTGTCTATCCATTTTGTGTTTTTATACTGTAAAATAGACAAGAGTTAGATTTATAAAAAAAAATACTTATTAATACAAGCAATTTTTACATATATCATAAAGCATAAGCACACTATATTACATATATTACACCACACGAATACAACTATCTTATTCCAACTCGCTTGTTTCTTCTTCTTCGGTTTTGGTTCGTTTTGCCAAGTTTCTAGGGATATATGATGTTCCCCTAATACGAGCCGTCGTTTTCCACATTGGTTTAGAAAAACCTGGTGGTTTAGAGGTTCCCGGGTCATTGTTACAACTTAAGGACTTCGGGGGTTGACGATACATATAAAGTTCATTGGGGTTGGAATTAGATTTCTCTATTTTTATGCCCTTTCTCTTATTATTTTCTTTTGCCTTTTTAAATTCAGTTGGGGTAATTTCTATAACATCATCGGAATTCTCGTCGGAATCCGATTCATCGGAGAATTGGTAATCCTCCCAATATTTTGCTTCCTTGGCGGAAACACCATTGACCATAATTAACCTTGGTCGGTTGGTTGAGGATTTTCTTTTACTTAACCGTTTTATTATTTCCCCCAACGGTTCTATTTCTTCATCCAGTTTCGATTCTTCTTCTGGTTCCGATTCTTCTTCCGGTTCCGACTCTTCTTCCGGTTCCTCTTCGGGAACTTGTGAAACAGTCCATGAATCATTCCAATTTACATTTGACTCTTCATTATTATTAGGTGATTCAATGGGACTTGTTCTAGAGGTAGACATCTATCACATAATATCAAACGCGTTAAGAGATTAATATATCACATAATATTCACATGTTAAAAATATATAGTTTCCAACAAAATTTGTTAAGCAATAATTTTTCAAGTAAACACGGTCGAAGTCCAGATTCACTAATGCATCCTAACAAACTCGATAAGACACACTAATGCAAAATTCTGGTTCTCTAAGACCAACGCTCGGATACCAACTGAAATGTCCCGTTCTTATTGATTAAAAACGTTACATATTAATTGATTTCGTTGCGAGGTTTTCACCTCTATATGAGACGTTTTTCAAAGACTGCATTCATTTTAAAACAAACCATAACCTTTATTTCATCAATAAAGGTTTAAAAAGCTTTATGTAGATTATCAAATAATGATAATCTACAATATCCTGTTTACACACGACGTTTACATAATGGTTTACAATACAAATATTTACAACAAAATAAGTTTCTTGAATGCAGTTTTTACACAATATCATACAATCATGGACTCCAAATCTCGTCCTTATTTAAGTATGCGACAACGGAAGCTCTTAATAATCACCTGAGAATAAACATGCTTAAAACGTCAACAAAAATGTTGGTGAGTTATAGGTTTCACCTATATATATCAAATCGTAACAATAGACCACAAGATTTCATATTTCAATATACATCCCATACATAGAGATAAAAATTATTCATATGGTGAACACCTGGTAATCGACATTAACAAGATACATATATAAGAATATCCCCATCATTCCGGGACACCCTTCGGATATGATATAAATTTCGAAGTACTAAAGCATCCGGTACTTTGGATGGGGTTTGTTAGGCCCAATAGATCTATCTTTAGGATTCGCGTCAATTAGGGTATCTGTTCCCTAATTCTTAGATTACCAGACTTAATAAAAAGAGTCATATTCGATTTCGATAATTCAACCATAGAATGTAGTTTCACGTACTTGTGTCTATTTTGTAAATCATTTATAAAACCTGCATGTATTCTCATCCCAAAAATATTAGATTTTAAAAGTGGGACTATAACTCACTTTCACAGATTTTTACTTCGTCGGGAAGTAAGACTTGGCCACTGGTTGAATCACGAACCTATAACAAATATGTACATATATATCAAAGTATGTTCAAAATATATTTACAACACTTTTAATACATTTTGATGTTTTAAGTTTATTAAGTCAGCTGTCCTCGTTAGTAACCTACAACTAGTTGTCCACAGTTAGATGTACAGAAATAAATCGATATATAAATTATCTTGAATCAATCCACGACCCAGTGTATACATATCTCAGTATTGATCACAACTCAAACTATATATATTTTGGAATCAACCTCAATCCTGTATAGCTAACTCCAACATTCACATATAGAGTGTCTATGGTTGTTCCGAAATATATATAGATGTGTCGACATGATAGGTCGAAACATTGTATACGTGTCTATGGTATCTCAAGATTACATAATATACAATACAAGTTGATTAAGTTATGGTTGGAATAGATTTGTTACCAATTTTCACGTAGCTAAAATGAGAAAAATTATCCAATCTTGTTTTACCCATAACTTCTTCATTTTAAATCCGTTTTGAGTGAATCAAATTCCCAGAATAACAACTTTTAAATCAAATTTTATCATAGTTTTTAATTAACTAACCCAAAACAGCCCGCGGTGTTACTACGACGGCGTAAATCCGGTTTTACGGTGTTTTTCGTGTTTCCAGGTTTTAAATCATTAAGTTAGCATATCATATAGATATAGAACATTTGTTTAGTTGATTTTAAAAGTCAAGTTAGAAGGATTAACTTTTATTTGCGAACAAGTTTAGAATTAACTAAACTATGTTCTAGTGATTACAAGTTTAAACCTTCGAATAAGATAGCTTTATATGTATGAATCGAATGATGTTATGAACATCATTACTACCTCAAGTTCCTTGGATAAACCTACTGGAAATTAGAAAAATAGATCTAGCTTCAAAGGATCCTTGGATGGCTTGAAAGTTCTTGAAGCAGAATCATGACACGAAAACAATTTCAAGTAAGATTTCCACTCGAAATAAGATTGTTATAGTTATAGAAATTGAATTAAAGTTTGAATATGATTATTACCTTGTATTAGAAAGATAACCTACTGTAAGTAACAAA
Source organism: Rutidosis leptorrhynchoides (assembly GCF_046630445.1). Classification (NCBI taxonomy): domain Eukaryota; kingdom Viridiplantae; phylum Streptophyta; class Magnoliopsida; order Asterales; family Asteraceae; genus Rutidosis; species Rutidosis leptorrhynchoides. The sequence continues at coordinate 151,092,873 of NC_092333.1, forward strand.
GGTTTCTTGATCTTGGATGATTACTTGGAATAGATTTAGAAAACTTGAAAGTAAACTTGCAATGTTGGAAGTATTCTTGATTTTATGAAACTAGAACTTTTGGTATTTATGAAGAACACTTAGAACTTGAAGATAGAACTTTAGAGAGATCAATTAGATGAAGAAAATTGAAGAATGAAAGTGTTTGTAGGTGTTTTTGGTCATTGGTGTATGGATTAGATATAAAGGATATGTAATTTTGTTTTCATGTAAATAAGTCATGAATGATTACTCATATTTTTGTAATTTTATGAGATATTTCATGCTAGTTGCCAAATGATGGTTCTCACATGTGTTAGGTGACTCACATGGGCTACTAATAGCTGATCATTGGAGTGTATATACCAATAGTACATACATCTAAAAGCTGTGTATTGTACGAGTACGAATACGGGTGCATACGAGTAGAATTGTTGATGAAACTGAACGAGAATGTAATTGTAAGCATTTTTGTTAAGTAGAAGTATTTTGATAAGTGTCTTGAAGTCTTTCAAAAGTGTATGAATACATATTAAAACACTACATGTATATACATTTTAACTGAGTCGTTAAGTCATCGTTAGTCGTTACATGTAAATGTTGTTTTGAAACCTTTAGGTTAACGATCTTGTTGAATGTTGTTAACCCATTGTTTATTATAACAAATGAGATGTTAAATTGTTATATTATCATGATATTATGATATATAATATATCTTAGTATGATATATATACAGTTAAATATCGTTACAACGATAATCGTTACATATATGTCTCGTTTCGAAATCATTAAGTTAGTAGTCTTATTTTTACATATGTATTTCATTGTTAATACACTTAATAATATATTTACTTATCATTTAACATAATTAACCAAGTGTATCAATATCTTAATATGATTCATATGTACCTAGTAAGACGTTGTTATAACGATAATCGTTATATATATCGTTTTCGAGTTTCTTAAATTAATAGTCTCATTTTTATGTATATAACTCATTGTTAAAATACTTAATGAGATACATACTTATAATAAAATCATGTTAACTATATATATAACCATATATATGTCATCGTATAGTTTTTACAAGTTTTAACGTTCGTGAATCACCGGTCAACTTGGGTGGTCAATTGTCTATATGAAACCTATTTCAATTAATCAAGTCTTAACAAGTTTGATTGCTTAACATGTTGGAAACACTTAATCATGTAAATAACAATTTCATTTAATATATATATAAACATGGAAAAGTTCGGGTCACTACAGTTCAGGTTGTGGTTCTTGTGGAGTAGGAATAGTTTCATCAGAAGTTTCAGGTATTTCAGGTGGTTTAAGTGTTGTACCACTTCTTGTGGTAATGGCTTTAGCTGTTTCATTCCGGGGGTTTGCATTTGTATCACTAGGTAAACTTTCCGATTTTCTTTCACCTATTAACCTTGCTAGGTTACTTACTTCTTGTTCCAAATTTTGAATAGAAGCTTGTTGATTTCTAAATGCTTGAGCATTTTTTTCATTCGTTTGTTTCTGAGATGTGAAAAACTGCGTTTGAGTTTCAACTAGCTTCGTCATCATATCTTCTAAATTCGGCTTTTTATCATCGGGTTGTGGTTTGTTTTGAAAATTAGGTCTTTGCTTGTTGTAAGTATTGTTGGATACTTGTTGATTGCTAGGACCTTGTTGGTTTTTGTATGGAATATTTCGGTTATAGTTCTGATTTTGATTGTAAATAGGTCTTGGCAGTTGATAATTATTCTGATAATTATTTCCAGGCATTTGGTTTACATATGAAACATTCTCTCTTTGTTCCATTGTTAGTTCAATACTGAGATAATATTTTGTCAAATGTGGTCCTCCACACTGCTCACAACTAATTCGTATTGAGTGGATATCTTTAGTCATCTTTTCCATTCGTCTCTCGACAGCATCTATCTTTGCAGAAATGGAATCTAAGTCATGGCTAGAATCGGCTCTAGCTGCTTTAGATGATCTAACGATATCTTTTTCTTGGTGCCACTCATGTGAGTAGGAAGCAGTGTTATCAATAATTTTGTAAGCATCAGTTTCGGTTTTTTTCATAATAGAACCACCAGCTGCTATATCGATGTCTTTCCTTGTAGTGATGTCGCATCCTTGGTAGAATATTTGTACTATTTGACAGGTGTCTAAACCATGTTGCGGACATCCTCTTAATAACTTTCCAAATCTAGTCCACGCCTCATATAGAGTTTCATTCGGTTTCTGTGTGAACGTAACAATTTTCTCCTTGAAGTCTTACGGCTTTAGATGCCGGAAAGAATTGTCTAAGAAATTTTTCAACTAAAACGTCCCATGTATCAATCGCCCCTTCAGGTAACGATTCCAACCAATCTTTGGCTTCTCCCTTTAAAGTCCAGGGAAATAACATGAGATATATCTGTTCATCCTCCACTTCTCTTTTTTTAAATAGTGTGTAGATCCTATTAAAGGTACGAAGATGTTCATTTGGATCTTCCTTCGGCGCACCACTAAATTGGCATTGATTAGTCACCATGTGTAGAATTTGTCCTTTGATTTCATAATCTGGCGCATTGATGTCAGGATGAGTAATTGCATGACCTTGGCCAGTGCGTTTAGCTCTCATTCGGTCTTCCATACTTAAAGGTTCCAGATTCTCCATAATTGAATTTGTTGAATCAGAATCACTAGAGGATTCTGATTTAATGGTTCGTTCCTCAACAATCTCTGTTTGAATGATTGGTGGTTCCGGAGGAAAAATTAATGGTTCAGGATCTACGAATCGTCCCTGAATATTCTCCGGATTCTCAATTGTGAGGTCGGATTCAAAAAATGGATTATCGGAAATTTGACTTGGAGTACTTGGTTGACTGGATGACGATTCTAAAGAAAAATCAACGGCGGTAATATTAGCCAGATTTCTTGATCTAGTTACAGGTGGTGAATGTACAAAAGGTGGTGAACGTCTTGCTCGGTGCATTCACTGAATATCCTATTAGTTTTTAAAAGGAAAGAAAAATTATATAAGTTATCCAATCAATAGACTTTTCTGATTTTGCCCACGTTTCGAATAGCCAAAAGATGCAGCAGAGGGGCAGGATTCGTTTGGTCTCAATATAATTGAGGACTGTTTGGCTCCAATAACCCGGTTCACGTACAAATCCAACTATTACTACGAACCAGAAAATTTTGATGTCTATCAATTTAACCACTTAAAATAAATTTTCGTAATTTTTAGAAATTTAGATAAGAAGTAGAATAAAAATCTATGTCCTAAAACTAGAATAGCGAGAAATAAGAAAGAAAAAGAGCGCGTCGAAAAAGGTCGAAAAAGAAAAAGATTGAAAAAGAGTGACTATAAAACTTAAAAACACTTGACTAACCCAACCTTATTACTATTACTAACTTAAAATTATAATCGCAAATTGAGATTACTAATTAGAATGATAATTGATACATAGTAAAAGGCGTCTAAAAATATTAAAGCTTATAGGAAAAACTATATCTCAAATGACAATATCTTAAAAAGGTATTAAAACTTAAAAAGGCGTCGCAAAATTCTAAAGCACCTAAATCTTAGTCTAAAGAAAAGGCACTTAAGGGATTTTACGGCAAAGTCTAAAAATCTAGAAGTAAAAAATAACTATGGCAAAAACTATGTTTAAAACTAAATATGAGCGAAAAACACAAATATTACGCTAAAACAATTAAAAAGGGACAAAATATAAAAATATACTAAAAGTTGTAAAAATTACAATTTTTATAAAAATATTATTTTTATATTATTTATTTTATAAAACTATTAATTTTAAATTTTAATTAAACTAATTTAACTAAAAATACAAAATAATAAATAAACTAAACTAAATTAATTAAAATAATTAAACCTAATTAGGGTTAAATTTAAATAATAAAAATAAAAACCCGTAATTAATGCCTGATTAGGGTTCTGTGTACCCATGTCAGGGTTCCTCCGCGAGTCACGGTTCCACCTGGCAAAAATCTCCGCGAGTCGCGGGGTTCGAGATTCCAGATGACAGGCTGTTTCAAATTCGACACGTTTTTACGTAATTATATATTTTTTTAAATTATATTTTCTGTTTTAATAATTAAATAAAATATTTATAAAAACTAAATAAAAACTTATGTTTTAAAAACTAAAAAAAATAGAAATACTCTATAATTTTATAAAAATCTTAAAAATAGATTTATATATATATATATATTTTTTCTTTGATTTTATGTTTTAAATAAAAACAAAATATTTAAATAAAACTTATATTTTTATAAAATAAAAATAAAGAAACTTTATAAAACTTAAATATTTAACATACTCTTAAAAATATTTATATTTTGTTTTCTTTTTATGTTTTCGAATATTTAAAACGTATTTTTACAAAAGCGTATTTTTTTATATTAGTAAACTAAAAAAAATCTTTTTTTTTTATATATTTATTAGCGTTGCGCTTCCGGCTTTTAAGCTAGATTGTCCCCGGCAGCGGCGCCAAAAATACTTGATGTTATGCGAGGTGTATATGAAATAGCTTATATTTTACTAGGAAATACTATTAAATACGATACAATTTTACACAAGATATTTATTTATTTAGAGAATGGATATACTTAAACCTTGCTACAACACTTATAGGCAGTGTACCTAATCGTACAGTAGTGTAGTTTTTAGTAAGTCCGGTTCGTTCCACAGGGAATCTTTTAACAAAGCTTAACGCTATATTAGTTTTATTTTATAAAAATACAAATATATATATATATATATATATATATATATATATATATATATATATATATATATATATATATATATATAAGTAATATTATTATTATAAAGGGGGGTTTTTACCGTTTAATGACCGGTTTGTCGATTTTAAAACTTTAGTCGCAGTTAAAACCAAAATTAAAAATAAATACAAGACTTAATGTAAAGTAAATAACGATAATGAAATTGTGATAAATAAAAGTGCGATAAAATAAACTTGCGATAATTAAAAAGTACGATAATTAAAAGTGCAATTAAATACAATAACAATAAATAAAAGTGCGATAATTAGAAGTGCAATTAAATATAAAATAAAGAAAATTAAATATGAAATAAAAGAATTATGCTTATTTAAACTTCCGTAATCATGATGTTTGACGTGTTGATTTTAGTTTTATTCCCATGGGTTAATTGTCCTTTGTCCTGGATTATTTAATATGTCCGTCTGGTTTTTGTCCATAACAGTCCATCAGTCATAAATATAAAGTGCGAGTGTCCTCGTCAAATTATCCTTATACCCGAAGTTAAATATTCCAACTAATTGGGGAGTTAAACTGTAACAAGATTTTAATACTTTGTTTAATAATTACACCAGGTTATCGACTGCGTGTAACCCAAGGTTTTAATACTTTGTTAACAATTATGCTAAGTGTCCTTGTACATAATTTCACCCCTGTTTTAATAATTCTAGTGGCTATTAATCCATTCCCGTGTCCGGTTAAATGAACGATTATTCATACATATAAATATCCCGCCCATCGTGTCCGATTGAGTGTATATGGTTATTTATAAGGACGTCCAATTGTAAATCTTTATATTAAAATTAACAAACTATCATTTAGTTAAACAAATATAAAGCCCATTATTAGCCCATAGTCTAATTTCCACAAGTGTCGTTCTTTTGTCCAAACCCCAATTATGGTACAAAGCCCAATTACCCAATTTTAGTAATTAGCCCAACATCATGATTACTTCGTTTTAAATAAGCATAATAATAACTTAGCTACGAGACATTAAATTAAAAAGGTTGAACATAACTTACAATGATTAAAAATAGCGTAGCGTTACACGGACAGAATTTCGACTTACACCCTTACAACATTCGCTAACATACCCTTATTATTAGAATTAAAATTAAAATTAAAATTAAAATTAAATATATATATATATATATATATATATATATATATATATATATATATATATATATATATATATATATATATATATATATATATATATATATATATATATATATATATTACGTATATATTGAGAGAGAGATAGATTATATGATATTTTTACGATCAGAATTCGCTGGCTTTTATAAGAATTTTCGTCCAGGGGGACTCCGCGACTCGCGCCCTTTTTGCTCTTCAAACTCCGCGAGTCGCGGAGTTTGTAATTACAGCTCACCCAGCTTTGGCTCTTTGTTTACCGACGGTTTATTATATTATATAATATATAAATAACTATAAGAATTATTTAAATATTATATTATATTTATGTGCATAGTTGACTTGTAATTTTTAGTCCATTGCGTCGAGTGTTGAGAGTTGACTCTGGTCCCGGTTCCGGATTTTTGAACGTCCTTGCGTACAATTTAATATCTTGTACTTTGCGTTTTGAATCTTGTACTCTTGTAATTTTGAGACGTTTCTTATCAATAATTGGAACCTCTTTGATTGTATTTTGTACTTTTGAGCTTTTTGGTCGCTTGCGTCTTCAATTCGTCGAATCTGTCTTTTGTCTTCACCTTTTATTATTTAAACGAATATTACTTGTAAATAGAACAATTGCAACTAAAAGCTTGTCTTTCTTGAGGAATAATGCTATGAAATATATGTTCGTTTTTAGCATTATCAAAGACCTTGAAAGTATGACTAATATTGTACAAGAGAGAGAAAGAAGTGAATTGAAGTGTGTGTTGGAATGAATGACAAAGACCCTTTAAGTAAGCTAGCATTTTGCCTGCAAACGGCTGGCAGGCCGTTTGGCAGGCCGTTTGCAGGGGCCATTTGCCAGGGCAAGCCGTTTGTAGGGGTCGTTTGTCTGGGCCGTTTGGTAGGGCATTTTTGAGCCAGGCAGGCTGTTTGGCTTGCCTGGTTCCCTGGATCGTAACTTGATTTCTTGTCTTTCACCGTTTTCGCTATAGAATCTTCGTTTTAGCTTCGATTCTCTTGATTCTTTTTGCACCGTCTTCGTATGTTCTTCAATTCTAACCGACGAAGTGGGTATTTTGTCGACAAAGTTAGAATCTTTCTTGTTGTTGGCCTTTAATACCGGGGTGAAAACGTGACTTTTTAGCCGATATCAAATATCCCACAATTAGACTTTGCTTGTCCTCAAGCAAACTCTCATTTTACCTTAAGAAATCTTTTCGGAGTTTCTTTTCTAATAGTCTAAGCAGTTTGCTTTTTATTATAAGAGCGAAAGATAAGGTGAGTTATTTACTATTATCGAAACTATCTCCGCAAGCATGCGAGGAGGTTACATGACATAGGCTAGCTTTCACGGGTCACTCAAATCACACAATTGTTTAGGGTTCCCTATAGATCTAAGAAATAAATTCACTCATAGCCAGTCATCTTGCACCCATCGTCATAGGCTTGATAAAGACTCAAATCCTTGCTACTAATGTGAGAACGGTAGTAATCTCAGCTTCTAGGTCATTTGTGAATGATGGAAAGGAATTTTGGAGTAGTAGTGAAGTTGTTTTTGAGGGGTGAGAAAAAGGGTAATGTAGTCTTTATGCAGACTTTTATTCAGATAGATAGGAGCGCTGAAATGTTTGAGAAGCACTTTTGAACTTTTGATAATCATTTTCGGTCAAGTTCTTCTTCGGCCTTTCTCTTTATAAGTTTTGCTCCCTTTTTCAGAACTTTGAATTTTTTTTTTTGATAGATTTCATCTCGAGAAACTTTTTGCCGGTAAACTTTTTTCAAGACCTTTGCCATAATACTTGAGAGGTTTATAACATCGGGTTTTCAGAAGGAATCTCATTTTCTGGATTTTTCGATTAATAGTGAAGATGATGTGAATGTGGTGGTGGAGTAGAAGTAGTGGAGGTGCGAAAGGCTTATTTTTGACAAATGGCTAGCTCTTTTGATTTTAACTGAATCACGTTTCGCTGCTTTAGAAATGTAGATCTAAAGCAAGTTCTGATTCTGAGCACAGACAACGGCACTCTCAACGGAAAACAGTGAAGCATTAAAGATGAATGCTGGTCTTATTTGGGGTGCCTCACCATAATCAATTTAGGTCGATAATGCCTTAGTCATGCAATGCTCTATTAGAGATTTGGTTCAACCTAACAAGATTTCCACCCTTCTTAAGCCTTACTTTTATTTACAAACGTTTTGAGTTTTCAAAAATACTTTTTCGAAAAGGCTTTCTCTTGTTAAAAATTTTGAAACTTGGCTTAAGAACTTAGAATCTTAGTAATGAGTTATTTTAATATAGCAGAAAAAGATTATACCAACATCCCACACTTAGACGAATATTGTCCTCAATGTTCCTAGTGTATCCCACACTTAGGAGTTTTAGTTGAAGATTTGGGAGTATTTGTCTAGTGTTTAAGTAGGTTGGGATCCCACACTTAGTGATAAGCTAGGATGTGGCATAGTTTAAATTTTGAGCTAGTAGCGGGAAGAAAGAAGTACCCCTAGCAGATGTTGCTTGTGATGATAATGGCTGGCTTTCAATCCTTGCGTCTTTTATCGATCGTTTGTCATCCTTTATTCTTCTACTCTACTTTATTACACGGGTTGCCTCCCGAGAAGTACTTTTGTTTAAGGTCATTGGCTCGACCGTAGTGATGCATTAGAAAGCAAACATTCCTTGCTGATGATTGTAATCTTGGTCTTCTTGAGGGAATGTGATTCTTGGTGGGTAAATCCTGAGAAAGTGTCGGACCAATAGTGGTAGAAGATCCGGTACTTCTTATAACCACCCGTCCTAATCCATAAGGAAGAATACAATAACATATGGTTACATTGCGAGGTTCTGACCTCTATATGATACATTTTACAAACATTACATTCGTTTTTAAAAGACAAACTTTCATTACATTGAAAGTTGACAGGAATGCATACCATTTCATAATATGTCCCAATCTATAAATGACTTAATAATAATCTTGAACTCAATGACTTGAATGCAACGTCTTTTGAAATATGCCATGAATGACTCCAAGTAATATCTCTAAATGAGCAAATGCACAGCGGAAGATTTCTTTAATACCTGAAAATAAACATGCTTTCAAGTGTCAACCAAAAGGTTGGTGAGTTCATTAGTTTATCATAAACATTCATTTTCTTCACTTTAATAGACCACAAGATTTCAGATATTTAATTTTACACGTAACCCGAGTACAAAATAGTACGCATAACCTGCGAATTAAAAATCATTCATATGGTGAACACCTGGTAACCGACATTAACAAATGCATCTAGAATATCCCCAAATATACAGGTACACTCATCTGTATATAAAATCGAAGTACTAAAGCATCAATAACCTGGCTGGGTTTGTTAGTGGAGTGACCCGTCCTAATCCATCTGGACGAAGTCACCAACAACTGGTTCCATTGCGATGATCGACTCCAAATACTGTCTTTAAAATGAGCAAATGCACAGCGGAATGTTTCTTTTATACCTGAGAATAAACATGCTTTCAAGTGTCAACCAAAAGGTTGGTGAGTTCATAAGTTTATCATAAAATAATAAAATTCATCATTTTGATAGACCACAAGATTTAAATACTGCATGGTACAAATGGGCCCGAATCCTATACCCACCTGTAATGTACATGCTATATCTTTTAAATACAGTACATCTTTCTCGTGTACGAAACCATTTTCATAAATCATAGTAACCGTACACATATCTTGTTCACAAAATTAAGATACACATAACCTGTGTATAAAATCATTCTCTCGATATATAACATTCACATCAACCGGTGGCAATTATCATGTCCACATATTTCAATGGTGGCAATTATCATGTCCACATAATTCAATGGTGGCAATTATCATGTCCACATAATTCAATAATAATCCGCAGAACTTCTGTCTGCATAATAATTCATTCGAGGAATGTTTTGTTTGTGTCTATCTCATCAAATATTTATAAAAGCACTTCATGTATTCGCAGTTCAAAATATAATTCAAAAGCATTTAATAAAGCAGTTGTAAAAACATCGCATGTATTCTCAGTCCCAAAAATGTAAAGAGTAAAAGGGAGCAAATGAACTCACCTAATGTATTTTGTAGTAAAAATACATATGACGACATTGAACAAAATATAGGGTTGGCCTCGGATTCACGAACCTATATTATTAATGTATATTAACACATATATTTGTAATCAAACAAATTTATATATATATATATATATATATATATATATATATATATATATATATATTAGTTTATATGTATTTAATTTGTATATATTTAAAATGTTTAATATTTATACATGTAGATATCTTAATATGTATATTAGTATTTTATCAATAATTCTTTATTTGTAATATTTATAAAAATAATGTTAATATGTTTAGTATATAATTATATGTAATATAAGTATAATATTTATTTGTTATATAAATAATAATAAAGATGATAATTAAAATAATAATGATAATAGTAATGATAATAATAATATAGTTGTAAAAATAATAATTTTTAATAATAAAAATACTAATAATGATAATAATTATGTTATTATTAATAATAATAATACTTATAATAATAATAATAATAATAATAATAATAATAATAATAATAATAATAATAATAATAATAATAATAATAATAATAATAATAATAATAATAATAATAATAATAATAATAATAATAATAATAATAATAATAATAATAATAATAATAATAATAATAATAATAATAATAATGATAGCAATTTTTAATACTTAATACTTAATAAAAATAATAATAACAATAACAATAATATTGAAAACTACCTTTAGAGTTTTTCTAAAAAGAAATGTCCATGCCCAGGTTTGAACCCGCGACGTCCCGCTAACCCGATAACACTTACAGCCATTCAACCATTTCTGCTTAATATCCTATTTTAATTATAATTAACCCTTAATATTTATGTCTTTCTTCATCATGTATCATCTATTTGACACACGTAATATTATCCTCATCATTGATGCATGTGTGTATCATCATCTAACCCATTTTTCATTATGATCTTTTAACACCACCATCATCAAATTTCGTAGTCATGATCAAGCTTCCTTTAACATCATCCTTATCACAATTACGGTCATCATTATACTAATCTTAACCATAACCTTAAATTATCATTATCTTATACATAATCATCATCCTCATTCTATCTAATCCTAATCTATCATATTATTATCATCATAAACTAATCAACATTATCATCATGATCTTATGATCATGATACTCGTATCCACCTATCATCATCATTATCAATATCGAATATCATCATTCGTCATCATACCCGTTTATCATCAAATCATGATTATTATCATAATAATCTCATCTTAACAACTAACTACATAATACTTGTATATCACCTAATCATCATCATTTCATAACTAATATCATTTAACCATCTAATCCCATCAATATCTTAATCGTTTACAACAAAACAAAACAAAATATAATCCGGTCGAATACAATAGCAGATAACGTGGATGTGGGTAAACACTCAGCTCTATGATCTGATCCCTCTTTAATGTGGCTCGACAGATAACGTAATTGATTCAAGGCCCAACTGAAAATAGATCATGGTGGTCCAATACGCCTTTTAACAAGCCCAACAATCTTTCGTGGCCCGTCACAATTATTAAAGGCCTGTAGCCCGAATAAGTTTAGGGATAAAACTCAGTGTTTGCATAAGAACAAATTGTTTGGCACGTGAAAAGGGATTGTCTCAGGTCCACCATTTTCGTTTGTCTAATAAGTGGGGAACACAAAACAAAACAAAATCTCCATGGTGATGGAGTCCAATCGAATTAAGTCAGAGAACAAATAAATAAAAACTACCGTATAGCTTATCTTCATGGGTGTTCTTGGATTCGGTTGTGGGTTGTGTTCGCAACAGAAAAATGAAATATAAACAGGTTATAGTGTTTATGATGAAGTGATGGTGGTTGTGGTTGATTCGAAACATGAATAGAAAGTAGATTAGTAATGGTAGTAACTTGAATGGGTTGTTGTGATTGTGTTGGTGTTTGAATAAATCAGAAAACAGGAAGCAGACTGCAGTAGCAGCGAATAGCTGTAACAGGAAATCGAAGAAGAAGGAAAATAAAAGCTGCAGATGTAAACACGAAGAGACAAAAAAATGCAGCAGTACACAATTGGCGGTTGTCAACACAGGATCGAAACACTAGCTGCACAATGGAACGAAGGTAATGTTTATGATGGTGAGGGCGGCGAATCAAGTGGGTGTGAAGGTGGCGGTGGAATTGATGATATTAATCGAATAGGAGAGAGAGGTGAGAGACGGGTTGTGGTTTACGTAGAAGAGAGGGAGAGAGAGAAAGTATATAGAGAGAGAGTAAAAGAGGTGGTGGTGTTAAATGGTGATAATTAAAGATAGTGAATTAGTAGTTTAAGGTGGTTAATCATGGTGGCTTTGGGTTGAAGATGGGTGGTGGATTGGTGGTTCATAAGATGATGATGATGATGATTTTCATACGATGATGATGATGATTGGAGAGGCAGAAAAACATGTGCAGTAGCAGCAGCATGAAGGGTAGCAAACACCAATTGTGTGGCTTGGTTTTGGTCAAATTGAATCAAAGAGACAACACAGCAGTAGCGACCGATGATTGTTTGGTTTTGATGTGATGATCGAGGGTGGAGTATGGTTTGCACAAACCAAGAATAGAAGCCGAGCAACTATAACAATCAACCATGGTTTTGGGAGCTTCGGGTGTTAGAATCAATTAGAAAACAATAACAAGATAAGAGCATAATAGTAATAGGAAGTCAATGGTGTTTAGTGGTTTTAGTTCGAATAAAAAAATAAAGGAAGGTATACACGTTTGTTGCTATATGATGCATGAACGTGGTATATATAAATTAAATTAACTCTTCATTGGAAACAAAAGTCACTAGCACCCACTATCAATTGTTTTAATATCACCCGTGAAAGTTCTTTGTTTATTCCTACCGACATCATAATATATAATATAGATAAGAATATTAATATTAATATTAATATTAGTAAATTGTTTGTTAATCAACTAAAAAGAGAACGTGTGGAGAAAATTCATAGAAGGTTAATGTAACTTGCTTAATGTCAATTAGAACATCAAACGAGTATTACAATCGTTTAATATTTATTTTTAATATACCTTATTTATATATAGAGATATACTTTAACTAATAATTATTATAATATCATATTTTTATTTTTATTAATTTTTAATAGCAACATATAATACTTCAAATTATATTTCGAAATATTCTTTATATATACATACTCACATATCTATTTACAATTAATTATTCGTGAATCGTCGAGAACAGTCGAAGGGTAATTGAATATATGAAACAGTTCAAACTTTTTGAGACTCAACCTTACAGACTTTGTTTATCGTGTCAAAGAAATTAAATCGTATCTAGAGTTTGGCTTAAAATTAGTCGAATTTTTCCGGGTCACTACAGTACCTACCCGTTAAAGAAATTTCGTCCCGAAATTTGAGTGAGGTGGTCATGGCTAACAATAAAAATGTTCTCATGACGAATATGAGTTGATAAATAGAGTTTTATCATTATTGAGTAATATGGATAAAATAATTCGATTTTTTGAAGAGTACTAGTGAAGCTATCACTAAATAGTGAAATAAGAAAAGTAAAATATGATTTAACTTTTGACGTAGTCACGTTTGAATTTAGAAAATAAGGCGCGTCTAATCTTTTGACGTTGCCTTGGTTGAATTCCGGAATTCAAGGGATTTAAAGAAGATCTTAGAAATCTATAAGATCTGGTTCTTTGGGATTTATGGAAAATAAGATCTCTATAATTAAATGCGATCATCTGTCTCAATTGCTCTGTCTGGTATTTTCACTATAAATGAACTTCTTTCGTTCCATTACTTCTCACCACTCCCAATTTTTATATTTTAATTCATACTTTCAAATCATCAGTAAATATGCTTCATCCAGTTTTAATTCTGGATATATTCCTGACTTTCATATCGATCATTCTCCTTTTTCATCTACCACCAGAGGAATCTGTTTACTCCTACTATGCTCTTGGTATAATTGTGTTTATCATACTCCCGTGTCTTTATATTGCTATTCGTATTAATATACATGGTTTGTGATTTCAGTGTTGTTGTCGAGTTTTATATCTTCCCTTATGTTTCGGAGCTCTTTGCCTTTTTATTTTCTTCTCGACTTCTAGTAAAGCGAATAGCGGTCCAGAATTCGTAAGTGTGGAGTTTCGAATGAACTTAATGTTCTAATCAAGAAAGAACGTAATAGCACGATTTGATTTGTCAAATTACCAGAATCACTGAGAATAAAACTATCAAGAATATATTTTCTTGATATGTTCAGAGGTTAATTAGAATGAAAGAGTTATGTAACATGGCACATGATAATGGTATGATCTACTGTGAACCATCATCACGTTTTATTAGAAACTTAGCATGACTTACTGTAATATAATCACGTTGGCCAAGCGTCATTATATTATACTAACCCATGCTTCAATTCCCAACACTTCTCCACAATTCATTCATAATTTATACTTAGATTTTACAGAAGTTTCCAATATAATGGAATACAGAAAACACGAAGAGGTAGATAATTTCGAACAAGAATATTTAAGAAAATATCCTCAGAAATATCGAAGATATTTATGATGATATTTTGGAATTTCTAAGTTCATAGGTGGATGAAGAAAGATTTTTCGCAAGATTATAACATGACTTCGGAGCAAGGTATTCGTTGAAGGTTTCATCGGATCCGAAATTACCTGAATTCTTTGTATACATGGTATGGTCCTTGTATTTTTCCTTGATCTCCTTCATAGTGTGCTCAATTCGTTTTTTAGTACTAAATTTTCTATCGAGCGTTCCTAACACTCCCTTCTTTATCATCAAACTTTTGGCCGTTTAGACCATCTAAAATTTTTTTGTTTCCTCTGCATTTAATGCTACGATATCTGAATCGTCGGTTATCAATCTGGGGTGGTTTCAAGAGAATTGTGTTTTTAGATGATTAAACGCTGTTTTTAATCTGGTGGAATATAAAAGGTTCCCTGGTAACAATAAAAGAGCACGCATATATATATCAAGGTTATAATAAGGTTGTTTAGAACGAAAAGTCGAAGTTGACTTGCTGGAGCTGTGATAAAATTTGCTATTTTGAAAGGAATTACCAAGTTATTTTGGGTAATAATAACACTTAAAGGAATTAGCACAGATACGTGTTAAACGTTTACTCAGTTTCCGAGAGTTTTTTTTTTCCAGGTGCATAACTATATGCATCAATCTTTTCTTCCGTAGATGAAGTACGTTTGGTTCATCCTCTTGATTGAGGTGTTTTTAGGAATCATGAAAGGTTTGAACGTGGATTGTAATCGTAAAAATATAAACGAGGTTTAAGAAGAAATCAAGTGGCAAACTTGAAGAATTGTTTAGTTTCATATGTTATAATCAATATTTTAATTCATTTTAATTATCCAATGTTGATAGTCCCCAGTTGATAGTCCACAGTTAACAGTTCAATAATTCATATATAGTTTAATATATAATATTCGAATTAATTAATACGTATCGTGACCCGTGTACATGTCTCAGACTCGATCACAACTCAAAGTATATATATTATTGTAGAATCAACCTCAACCCTGTATAGCGAACTCGATCATTACAGCATATAGAGTGTCTATGGTGATTCCAAATAATATATATAGATGTGTCGATATGATATGTCAAAACCTTGTATACGTGTCCCGATATTTAAAATGCGTAAATAACAGTATTTAAATGTCGATAAATAAAGTGCGTAAAATAAATAACAGAAATTAAATGACGATAAATAAATTTTCGAGAATATAAATTGCGATAATTAAATTGCGGTAAATAAAATGAATCCAGTTAGCTAGGAACAGTTAGCTAGGAATAGTTAGTGTGGATTCTTAACAATATTTCAATTAGTTAATTCGTTTGTTTCTAACAAATTTTATTTTTTTGTTCAATGTTTTCTTCATTATGCCACTTGTTGGATTCAGAGAAGTCAAAATCCAAAAATATGAAATTGAATAAAAATGGTTATTCTGCGGTGAACGGATACGTATATCGGTTGATGTAAGTAGGATAGTAAATGACTGTTGAATCAGATTCGAAGAATGTACAGTATAACATGTTAATATGAAAGTTAAATATTTCCTCGGGTATTACCTACCCGTTAAAATCTTTATGAAACTATAGTTACATATATATTTTCTTCAGATGTAATCATAGATTTAATGAGTTAATATGATATTAATCTCATTTGATTTATCGTCAAAAATAGAATACATAATCTCTAAAACATTAGAGATTACATAATCGTCATGAAGAACAAAGATAATTCATGTAGAATGATAAGTAGAGCGATGATTATACTCGAGGTACAGAATGAGACGCTTCCTTTTGAAGTTTTGCTTTCGATTCAGCAACTGCCGGGCAACTCCGACCACCGCATCGTGACCGAACCCGACTGTGTTTGCGTTTCAGTCCCTTCTTATTTTCCTTTTCTGCTTATATTTCTCTATTATACGTTTAGTTTTATTCGTAATTTTACTATCACTTCTCGGATTGTTTATTGAATTGGTTTTTTTGGCTTATGCTTCTGCCTCTTATTTTGCGTGTTCTGCTTATTAAATTAGGATTGTTTTTTGATTTGGTAGGTATCGTTCTAGGAGTATTTTACCGATTTCTGCTATTGTTAGTATTAGGATTTTATTGCTTCTGCTTAGTTACTTTGTATTATCCCTACTAGTGTTGTTTTTTTTTTATTAATGTTATTAATATTAATATTATTTTTATTTTTATTATTATTTTGTCTTTTTTTCGTATTCCTTTTTTTTTTCGTTCTTGTTTCATAGGATAAGATAGACTCTAAACGTTCTCATGGTTACTTGAGGTCATGTCCTTCTAGCTCTAGGGCGGGTAGGTTTTTTCGGCCTAGTAGTGGCAATAGGTTAGCAAAGCCAGTTAGGATTAGAGCAGGTAGTTGGAATGTGGGAACTTTGACCGGTAAACGGTATGAACTAGTGGAGACTTTACGTAAACGTAAAGTGGACATTTTGTGTGTCCAGGAGACTAGATGGAAGGTTCGAGGGGCGGCTAAGATCAAGGATTACAAGTTGTGGTTCTCGGGATCGAGAGTAGCTAGAAACGGTGTTGGAATCATGATTGGCCTACCCTATAACGAGAATGTCGTGGATGTGAGTAGACGGAGCGATAGGATTATGTCGGTTAGGTTAGTAATCCAGGAGGTGACCTACACGGTCATTAGCGCTTACGCACCTCATGCGGGTCTTGGATCTGCTGAAAAGAGATTCTTCTGGGAATCCTTAGATGAGGTTGTGAGGACGTGCCCTCCGGACCATCGATTAATCATTGGGGGAGATCTAAATGGTCATATAGGAACGAATGTCAAGGGTTATTTGGGTGCCCATGGGGGTTTTGGGTACGGAGTAAGAAATGAGGAAGGGCTCTCTATTCTCGATTTTGCTATTGCTCACGATTTGGCTGTGGCGAATTCGTTTTTCAAGAAGACGGGGGCTCAATTAGCAACATTCCATAGCGGGGGTCATAGTACCCAGATTGACTATTTGTTACTTCGCAAAGGAGATCTTAGGACATGTGGGGACTGTAAGGTCCTGACTGACTTGACATGCTCCTCCCAGCACAGATTGTTGGTCATGGATTTGGCTCTTCGGAGACGTGCCACCAGGAGGGTTAGGCCCGCCCAAACTAAAATCCTAGGGAAGAAGTTGAACGGAGAGAAGGCAGAGACTTTTAAAACTTTGGTTGTAGAAAGAATTAATGCAGAAGTGGAAATGGTATCTCACGACGAAGCAGACCAGATGTGGAATTGTCTAGCGTCCACCATTAGAGAAGTAGCCAAGGAAACCTTAGGTGTAGCAGTAGGAACTTCGAGGGGACGTAAGGCTGATAGAGAATCATGGTGGTATAGTGATGAGGTTCAAAGCAAAGTCGCGCTTAAGCAACTAAGTTTCAGGGAGCTCATCACTTGCCAGGAGGGGACTCTGACGGATAGAACTAGGTTTGAAGAAAGATATAAAGAAGCCAAAAAAGAAGCTAAGAAGGCTGTTGCCCGTGCAAAAGAAAAGGCATATGAAGATCTATATAGCAAGCTGGATTCTAAAGAGGGAGCAAATGATATCTACAGGATAGCCAAAGCACGGGAGCGAAGGCGCAGGGATCTAGATAACATTAAGTTTATCAAAAATGAAGTTGCTCAAACTCTAGTAAAGGACGATGAAATTAGGAAAAGATGGGAAGGGTATTTCGCATCTCTTTTCGTCGGGGGCAGATCCGAGCATCACGGAGATCTCCAAGACCATGATATAGAACAATCTCAGAACAACATGGATTGTGAGAGGATCAACCAAGAGGAAGTAAGATCGGCACTACGTAAGATGGGGAGAAATAAAGCTGTGGGACCGGACCAGATCCCCATTGAGGCGTGGCGGTGCCTTGGTGACGATGGTGTTAGGTGGTTGACTTGCATTTTCAAGAAGACGTTTTGAAGCTCTAAAATGCCTATGGAATGGAGACTGAGCGAGACTATCCCCATCTATAAGAACAAGGGAGATGCTCAAGGTTGCAGTAACTATAGAGGCATAAAATTACTTTGCCATACTATGAAGCTTTGGGAGAGAGTGATTGAGACTAGACTTAGACGCGAAACGAACGTGTCAGAGAACCAATTTGGTTTCATGCCAGGGCGCTCTTCGATAGAGGCAATTCATATTATTAGGAACCTTATGGAGAGGTATAGAGAAAAGCAAAAGAACTTAGAGATGGTTTTCTTAGACCTGGAAAAGGCTTAAGATTGCGTCCCACGAAACTTAATCTGGAAGACCCTATATGATAGAAGTATCTCGAGTAGATATATTAGTGCTATCAGGGATATGTACGAAGGGGCGAAGTCCTGTGTTAGAACGCCGGTGGGGAATACTGAAGTTTTTCCTATAGAAGTAGGTCTGCATCAGGGATCGGCCCTTAACCCTTTTCTTTTCGCTTTGATCCTTGACGAGCTTTCTCGAGGGATACAAGAGTGTATCCTTTGGTGCTTGATTTTTGCCGATGATGTTGTCCTTGTGTCTGAATCTAAGGAGGAGCTTAATAGAAGACTAGAGCAATAGAGGGTGGCCTTAGAAAGTAACGGTCTACAAATTAGTAGACAAAAGACGGAATATCTTAGATGTGATTTCAATGGGAACGATGATGAACAAGATGATGGAGTGAACATCTGCATTGGAGACCAAATCTTGCACCCACAAACCTCATTTAGATACCTAGGCTCGATGCTCTACAAATCAGGTAGGATAGATGAAGACGTGTCGCACCGTATAAAAGTAGGGTGGGTGAAGTGGAGAGCAGCGACTGGAGTCTTATGCGACAAGAAGATCCCCCTTAAGCTGAAAGGGAAATTCTTCAAGGTGGCAATTAGACCTGCCATGTTATACGGATCAGAGTGTTGGCCAATGACGAAGGCGCAAGAGAGAAGGATGGAGGTGGCAGAGATGAGGATGCTTAGGTGGGCATGCGGTAAAACCATGTTGGATATGATTCCAAATAGTGTTTTCAGGGAGAACCTGAAAGTTGGAAGCATCATCGACAAGCTAAGAGAAGAATGGCTCCGATGGTTTGGGCATGTGAGGAGGCGACCTCTTACCGCTCTTGTTAGGAGAGTCGAGGCACTCACGGTTGACGGTGTAAGGAGAAGGGGTAGACATACTCGTAGGTGGGAGGATAAAATAAAGCTCGACTTGAAGGAGCTTTTATTGACCGAGGACATGACCTCTGATAGGAATGCGTGGAGGACTATAATTAGAAAAAACGAGTAGGTTTGGTATGTTGGTGTGTTGGTGGGTCTGTGTGTTTTGGGTTTTTGTGTCTTCTTTTATTGTGTTTTTCACGTGTTTGTCTTTATTTGTTTGTTTCATCATGTAGCGTGTTTTTCTGCGCTTTATTTATTACCGGGCCCTCTTCTTTTTACTGGGTATGTGTGTGTGTGTTGTTTGTTTACTTGTTTAGGGATTAGGTTGTGGTTGCGGGTATGTTTGTTTGTTTGTTTTTTTTGTTTGCTTTTTGTTTGTTGTGTTTGCTGTTTATGCGGGCTTGTTACGTATGTTTCTGTATGTTTGTTGGTATGCGTATGTGGGTCTGTTTTTATGTTTGTTTGTATGTATGCTCGCGGGTACGTTTCGGGTTTTCATGTTTTTTGTTTATTACGTACGGTTTCTTGTATGTATGTATGTATGTATGTTTGTATGCATGCATGCATGCATGCATGCATGCAATGCATGTATGTATGTATGTTTGCATGTATGTATGTATGTATGCATGTATGTATGTATGTTTGTTGGTCTGTGTTTCTAGGATTGTTTGTTTGTGTTTAGGGTTGCTTGTTTGTGGTCATATATGTTTTTTGTTTTTTTAGTTGTAGCATCTCTCGTTTTGTCCGGAGCTTCGCCCTACTGTCTAAGGTACGTCTTCTTTTTCCCTTATATATATATATATATATAGATACTCTTACTATTAGTTTTTTTTATTTTTTATTTTTTTTTATTTTTTTTCTTCATAAACGGTTCTGTTAAGCGAGGCTTAGCAAGCGTCGATTTATTGGCGACTTAACTACCGTTTAGAGCCTAAATTGAACTCCAGGCACGATGTAAAATCTATGAAAATTTGATTCTACCATTTTCATGGCGTTTCTGTTTATTTTATTTTATTTATTTTTTATTTTCTTATTTATTATTACTTTATATATATATATATATATATATATATATATATATATATATATATATATATATATATATATATATATATATATATATATTTATCTATTTATTTCATGTTTTTTTTTTATTTTTTATTTTTTTTATTTATTCTTTATGGCCGGAGGTCCCCTTGAAAGCAATCTCTTTACCCGTCGAATAGAGAGAGGGAGGACTTTCTCCGCTCTTGTGAGTGTTTAACTCGGGGTGGAAAAATGATTTCTCTTTATTCTAGGATAGAGGAAGGATTGTCTACATCCCACCTCCCCCGTACCCCACTTATATGGGATTGGGTATTGTTGTTGTTGTTGTTGTTGTTGTACAGAATGAGATATTGAGGCATGGATTGTTGATGGTATTGGTGTTGTAACTGATGGTACTATTGGTGTCGGTGATGTTGTTGAAGCTGGTAAATTTTGCACCATGTTATCCAAATTGATTACTCGAGCGCGAAGCTCGTTGACTTCTTCGATTACTCCGGGATGATTGTCGATCGGAATGAGCGGATGAATAAGGTTTAGAATTTGAGTTATGAAATAGTCGTGGCAAGATATTCGGGAAATGAGGGTGAAAATGGTGTTACGAACAGGTTCGCCGGTAAGTGCTTCAGATTCTTCGCCAAAAGGTGAATTCGGTTAATGGAAGGGATCGCCTTCTGCGCGTCTCCATTGATTAAGTCAACTACGAATCCATCAGATGAATTGGGGATAGATGATTGGTTGATTCATTCTGGTGATGTTGCTTCCGGAGCTTAGATGACTATCCATTCGGAATAACTGTCGGGATAACTATCGAAATAGCTGTCGAAATCCGAGGGACTCGAACTAGTTGAGGGATTCATCTCGTATGATCAGATGAAGGATTTTCGATAAGAAATAGATTATAGGATGTAGATTAGTAACCTGCAATACATAATTTATATATGCATATATAATACCAAAATCCCATAAGTTACGGAGGAATCTACGGAAACTGTCAGACAAAGTCTACAGTAACAAATATGCTAAGATATGAATTAGCAGATACGCTAAGATACGAATTTTGTCTATACACTTATTCATGCAATCACTGCAGTAAGATGTGTCTAGACTAAGAATGATAAGCAGGTAATTTCTTAAGGATAATAAGTAGGTGATTTTAGACACGAATGATAAGCAAAACTTTTGACATGCAGACACGGTCGAAGTCCAGACTTACTAATGCATCCTAACGACTATCAGTTAGACACACTAATGCAAGACTTGGTTCGCTAAGACCACCGCTCTAATACCACCTGTAGTGACCCGTCCTAATCCATCTGGACGAAGTCACCAACAACTGGTTCCATTGCGATGATCGACTCCAAATTCTGTCTTTAAAATGAGCAAATGCACAGCGGAATGTTTCTTTTATACCTGAGAATAAACTTGCTTTCAAGTGCCAACCAAAAGGTTGGTGAGTTCATAAGTTTATCATAAAACAATAAAATTCATCATTTTGATAGACCACAAGATTTAAATGCTGCATGGTACAAATGGGCCCGAATCCTATACCCACCTGTAATGTACATGCTATATCTTTTAAATACAGTACATCTTTCTCGTGTACGAAAACATTTTCATAAATCATAGTAACTGTACACATATCTTGTGCACAAAATTAACATACACATAACCTGTGTATAAAATCATTCTCTCGATATATAACTTTCACATCAACTGGTGGCAATTATCATGTCCACATATTTCAATGGTGGCAATTATCATGTCCACATAATTCAATGGTGGCAATTATCATGTCCACATAATTCAATGGTGGCAATTATCATATCCACATAATTCAATAATAATCCGCAGAACTTCTGTCTGCATAATAATTCATTCGAGGAATGTTTTGTTTGTGTCTATCTCGTCAAATATTTATAAAAGCACTTCATGTATTCGCAGTTCAAAATATAATTCAAAAGCATTTAATAAAGCAGTTCTAAAAACAGCGCATGTATTCTCAGTCCCAAAAATGTAAAGAGTAAAAGGGAGCAAATGAACTCACCTAATGTATTTTGTAGTAAAAATACATATGACGACATTGAAAAAAATATAGGGTTGGCCTCGGATTCACAAACCTATATTATTAATGTATATTAACACATATATTTGTAATCAAACAAATTTATATATATATATATATATATATATATATATATATATATATATATATATTATATTTTAGTTTATATGTTATATGTATTTAATTTGTATATATTTAAAATGTTTAATATTTATACATGTAGATATCTTAATATGTATATTAGTATTTTATCAATAATTTGTTATTTGTAATATTTATAAAAATAATGTTAATATGTTTAGTATATAATTATATGTAATATAATTATAATATTTATTTGTTATATAAATAATAATAAAGATGATAATTAAAATAATAATGATAATAGTAATGATAATAATAATATAGTTGTAAAAATAATAATTTTTAATAATAAAAATACTAATAATGATAATAATTATGTTATTAATAATAATAATAATACTTATAATAATAATAATAATAATAATGATAGCAATTTTAATACTTAATACTTAATAAAAATAATAATAACAATAACAATAATATTGAAAACTACCTTTAGAGTTTTTCTAAAAAGAAATGTCCATGCCCAGGTTTGAACCCGCGACGTCCCGCTAACCCGATAACACTTACAGCCATTCAACCATTTCTGCTTAATATCCCATTTTAATTATAATTAAAACTTAATATTTATGTCTTTCTTCATCATGTATCATCTATTTGGCACACGTAATATTATCCTCATCATTGATGCATGTGTGTATCATCATCTAACCCGTTTTTCATTATGATCTTTTAACACCACCATCATCAAATTTCGTAGTCATGATCAAGCTTCCTTTAACATCATCCTTATCACAATTACCATCATCATTATACTAATCTTAACCATAACCTTAAATTATCATTATCTTATACATAATCATCATCCTCATTCTATCTAATCCTAATCTATCATATTATTATCATCATAAACTAATCAACATTATCATCATGATCTTATGATCATGATACTCGTATCCACCTATCATCATCATTATCAATATCGAATATCATCATTCGTCATCATAACCGTTTATCATCAAATCATGATTATTATCATAATAATCTCATCTTAACAACTAACATCATAATACTTGTATATCACCTAGTCATCATCATTTCATAACTAATATCATTTAACCATCTAATCCCATCAATATCTTAATCGTTTACAACAAAACAAAAAAAATATAATCCGGTCGAATACAATAGCAGTTAACGTGGATGTGGGTAAACACTCAGCTCTATGATCTGATCCCTCTTTAATTTGGCTCGACAGATAACGTAATTGATTCAAGGCCCAACTGAAAATAGATCATGGTGGTCCAATACGCCTTTTAACAAGCCCAACAATCTTTCGTGGCCCGTCACAATTATTAAAGGCCTGTAGCCCGAATAAGTTTAGGGATAAAACTCAGTGTTTGCATAAGAACAAATTGTTTGGCACGTGAAAAGGGATTGTCTCAGGTCCACCATTTTCGTTTGTCTAATAAGTGGGGAACACAAAACAAAACAAAATCTCCATGGTGATGGAGTCCAATCGAATTAAGTCAGAGAACAAATAAATAAAAACTACCGTATAGCTTATCTTCATGGGTGTTCTTGGATTTGGTTGTGGGTTGTGTTCGCAACAGAAAAATGAAATATAAACAGGTTATAGTGTTTATGATGAAGTGATGGTGGTTGTGGTTGATTAGAAACATGAATAGAAAGTAGATTAGTAATGGTAGTAACTTGAATGGGTTGTTGTGATTGTGTTGGGGTTTGAATAAATCAGAAAACAGGAAGCAGACTGCAGTAGCAGCGAATAGCTGTAACAGGAAATCGAAGAAGAAGGAAAATAAAAGCTGCAGATGTAAACACGAAGAGACAAAAAAATGCAGCAGTACACAATGGGCGGTTGTCAACACAGGATCGAAACACTAGCTGCACAATGGAACGAAGGTAATGTTTATGATGGTGAGGGCGGCGAATCAAGTGGGTGTGAAGGTGGCGGTGGAATTGATGATATTAATCGAATAGGAGAGAGAGGTGAGAGACGGGTTGTGGTTTACGTAGAAGAGAGGGAGAGAGAGAAAGTATATAGAGAGAGAGTAAAAGAGGTGGTGGTGTTAAATGGTGATAATTAGAGATAGTGAATTAGTAGTTTAAGGTGGTTAATCATGGTGGCTTTAGGTTGAAGATGGGTGGTGGATTGGTGGTTCATAAGATGATGATGATGATGATTTTCATACGATGATGATGATGATTGGAGAGGCAGAAAAACATGTGCAGTAGCAGCAGCATGAAGGGTAGCAAACACCAATTATGTGGCTTGGTTTTGGTCAAATTGAATCAAAGAGACAACACAGCAGTAGCGACCGATGATTGTTTGGTTTTGATGTGATGATCGAGGGTGGAGTATGGTTTGCACAAACCAAGAATAGAAGCCGAGCAACTATAACAATCAACCATGGTTTTGGGAGCTTCGGGTGTTGGAATCAATTAGAAAACAATAACAAGATAAGAGCATAATAGTAATAGGAAGTCAATGGTGTTTAGTGGTTTTAGTTCGAATAAAAAAATAAAGGAAGGTATACACGTTTGTTGCTATATGATGCATGAACGTGGTATATATAAATTAAATTAACTCTTCATTGGAAACAAAAGTCACTAGCACCCACTATCAATTGTTTTAATATCACCCGTGAAAGTTCTTTGTTTATTCCTACCGATATCATAATATATAATATAGATAAGAATATTAATATTAATATTAGTAAATTGTTTGTTAATCAACTAAAAAGAGAACGTGTGGAGAAAATTCATAGAAGGTTAATGTAACTTGCTTAATGTCAATTAGAACATCAAACGAGTATTACAATCGTTTAATATTTATTTTTAATATACCTTATTTATATATAGAGATATACTTTAAATAATAATTATTATAATATCCTATTTTTATTTTTATTAATTTTTAATAGCAACATATAATACTTCAAATTATATTTCGAAATATTATTTATATATACATACCCACATATCTATTTACAATTAATTATTCGTGAATCGTCGAGAACAGTCGAAGGGTTATTGAATATATGAAACAGTTCAAACTTTTTGAGACTCAACTTACAGACTTTGTTTATCGTGTCAAAGATATTAAATGGTATTGAGAGTTTGGTTTAAAATTAGTCAAATTTTTGCGGGTCACTACAGTTAGGCCCATAGATCTATCTTCAGAATTCGCGTCAATTTGGGGGTCTGTTCCCAAATTCTTAGGCTACCAAGCTAACAAGGGTGATATCCGGTATAATAATCCAACCATAGAATGTAGTTTCAAGTACTTGTGTCTATTTTGTAAAACAGTTATGAAAGCAGCGCATGTATTCTCAGTCCCAAAAATATATATAAAAAGGGAGTAATGAAACTCACAATACTGTATTTTGTAGCAATAATGCAAATGACGGCACTGAACAAGTGCAGGTTTGGCCTCGGATTCACGAACCTATATTAATTATATATATTTATATGTTGGTCAATATCTGTCTAACAATTTAGGTCAAGTCATAGTGTATCACAATCCTAATGCTCGAGATTATCATGCAGAGGTTAACAAAATCAATTTGACCTATAATGACTTCAAAATATATACATGTTTATTATATGACTTAAATATAGTTATTTTATATATTTAAATATGTTTATTAGATTTTATTTGAGTAAATAATACAAGTCCTTTATTAATAAACAAAAATTTATATTAAAATTTATATATGATAAAATATACTTTTATATATCTTAAGTAATAAAATTTATAAAGTTCACTTAATATCATAAAAATGTAGTGGTATGTTTTATTAATATAATTATATTACGTGTGGTAAAAACATCTTTGTATCACATATTTATTTGATAAAATAATATTGATAATAATAATAATAATAAGTAAAAATTGTATTATTTTATAATAATAATTATTATTATTATTCTACTAATAATAATAATACTAATAGTTATATTTACTAATAATGATATTAATTATAATAGAGTAATAATTCTAATCATGATAGTTTTAATAATAACGATACTTTTTAATATTATCGATAATAATAATAATAATAATCATTTTATTAATAATACTAAAATGATAATAATAATAATGATATTTTATAATAACAATGATATTTCTATTAAAAATGCTAATTTTAAATAAAATGATAGTTTTAATATAAATGATATTTTTAATAATAATAATAATGATAAAAATAATGAAATCGATATTTTTCTCTTAAATCAATGTCTTACAATATTTTAATTTCATCATGATGCTCATACACATTATTTCCTAATCGATTTGTTTAATAACTTTTAGTTCTCTTTTATATCGCATTCATAATAATGATAATAATATTAATCATAATAATTAGAAGATACTAATATTAGTTTTTATGATAATGATACTAATTATAATAATACTAATGATAATACTAATAATTATTATAATGATAATAATAATAATAATAAGAAGAATAATAATAATAATAATAATAATAATAATAATAATAATAATAATAATAATAATAATAATAATAATAATAACCTTAGTGATAATAACGATAGTATTAATAATAACAATAATAATAATAATTTTATTTATAATACTTATATTGATAACGAATTCGGTAATAATAATGACGATAACAATAACGACGATAGTAATAATAATAATACTAATAATTAGAATTAACAATAATTCAGTTGGTCATATCTTTTAATCCGTTCATCGAAATCATACGCTTTCTAAATGAAAAGTTATTAATTTTTCGCCACCTTTCCAATGACATGCATATCATATACCTTATCCCAGTAACATATGTATTTAATTCTTGGTTCATCATAAACTATCTAATGACAAAATTAAGCATACAAGCATGCATAATCATATATACTCGAGCACTAGTTAGGGATACACTATTACTATATAAAAGATAGGATATGAATGCTCACGTATCAATATTGTGATTCAATATTGCAGGAAAGTACGTAGACGCAACGGAAATGATAAACACTAGTTTGACCTCACGAGCATACCCCCGAACCATACCCATAACCTCCATAGCTATAACCCATAATTTCCTTAACTCTATCCCGTTCAAAAAATCCATTTTGAAATAACTCGCGCATGACTCCGTCGTAGTATTTTATGTAAATATTACTAATAATAATACTCCCAACTATAAGATTGATAATAATAATAATAATAATAATAATAATAATAATAATAATAATAATAATAATAATAATAATAATAATAATAATAATAATAATAATAATAATAATAATAATAATAATAATAATAATAATAATATAAATATATAAGTGAGAGCAGAGAGATCGAGTGAAATATGAACTGAAACGAGCCAGAAATTGATATTTAAAGGGATGTGGCTGCTACCAACCCCCATCATGCACTCGCATGAGTTTGTGAGAGGGATCTCATGCGGGTGCATGATTCCCCATTTACAGCTCATATGTGTTCCATAATCTTGCCGACGCTTCTTTTTTTTATATTATTATTTAATATATAATATATTTAATCTTTAGAATTAATTAAATATTATATTATATTCTCGTGCATAGTTGATTTGTAATTTTAACATCAATGAATTGTACATTGATGCTCGACTTACATACCGGTTCCGGTTTCTCGAACGCATTTTCGTACGCTTAGAAAACTTGTACTTTACGTTACGCGACGTGTACCTTTATCAATAATTAGACTTAATCAACGATAGACTATATTACCCAAAGTATAACCTTTACATTTGAGTGTTGTGGTCATTTGCTTCTATAAATCAATGTCCCAATGTTTATCAAAATATATTATTTTAAATCAAACGTTTTATGACTAAGTTAATATTATATTTTATCGCTTTGTAAAATATATTTTTATTTAAAAATAAATTTGTACATATTATATATAATTTAAATATTTATTTAATAATATTTAGTTTTTCAAAAGCTATTTATATTTCAAAGTATAATTTAAAATCGTTTACATAATGGGAAATATTGAATCATATAACGTTTACATTTTAAAACTTAAATAGATATAGTTCATTTATGTACTAGCGTTTATTTGACTTCTCAAACATTCTAATTAACACAACTTATATCAATCGAATCAATAAACAAATGTTATTATTGTTCACTTAAGTAATTCGAAACTATATACATATATACATCAACACGTTTTAAATACACGTTGCAAGTTATTTATATATAACTCTAATAATTCATATCCTAACTTATTGTATATATTCTAGTTATGTTATTTAAACAAAACATTTTAATATTCTATGGAATCGAAAAACGTTTCTGTACGTTTGAAAATGGATCAATCGAATATTATGAATTTCAGTTCTCCATTAACTTTTGTCCAACTTTTGTTGTTTGACACTTTGTTCTCATATGTAGATCACTTTACCAATTATTCCGAATACCGTTAAAAAGGAATGGTTTCCTAAATCAAAGTGGACCTCTCAACAGAGACTCGTAATCATAACACAATGTAACTGATAAATTAATCATTTAATTTTGTCAATAAATATGTTAATCATATATTGGAACTAATACGTTCATGAAAAGTATTATAAATCTAATACTTTGTTAACGTTTTTAAATTATAATATATATACATATATATAATCATATCCATTTATATAATGGTTCGTGAATCGTCGGAATTTGGTCGAGGTTAAATGAATTTATGAACACAGTTTAAAATTCTTGAGATTTAACTTAACAACTTTGCTTATCGTGTCGGAATAATATAAAGATAAAGTTTAAATTTGGTCGGAAATTTCCGGGTCATCACAGTACCTACCCGTTAAAGAAATTTCGTCCCGAAATTTGAGTGGGATCATCATGACTGAAAATAAGTATGTTTTTATGACGCATACGAGCTGAAAATTAGAGTTTTATCATCATCGAGTAATATAGATAAAACAATTTGATTTTGTGAAGAGTACGAGTGAAGCTATCACAAAAGAGCGGAAATGAGTAAATGCAGGTTTGACTTACCGGTGACATAGTCACGGTTGAGTTCTGGAATTCAAGGTATTTAAAAGAAAATCTTCGTAATAAGATTTGGTTCTTCGGTAATTAAGGGAATTAGGTTCTTCATTGGTTAAATACGCTGATCTGTCTCGATTGCTCAGTCTGATATTTCACTATAAATCCACCCCCTTCGTTTCCTTATTTCCATAACTCATACTTTCTATTCTTTCTCCCTCAATTCAAACATTCGTCAATATGCTCCATCCTGTTCTGATCCTTGATATACTCCTAACTTTCATATCTATTATTCTTCTTTTTTATCTGCCGCCAGAAGAATCTATTCACTTCTACTATAATCTGGGTTTTATAATGTTTTTTAGTTCTCCCATTTCTTTATATTGCTATACGCATCGATATACATGCTTTGTAATTTCTGGGTTGTTGTTGAGGTTTATATCCTTCCTTATTTTTCGGAGTCCCTGTTTCTATTTTTCTATAATCATTGACATCTACGGTTAATGCTCTCTTCTATTTGCTGTGATTTATGCTCCCAATTATATTTCGAAACTTCATTCTTTCATTTTCTCTTCTTGCCATTAAGCACCGCATGTAATGGTCCAGAATTCGTAGATATGAATTTCGAAATAAACATGGTTAATGTTCTAAGAAAGAAATTGTAATTGCACGATCTTGATTTGTCAAATTACCAAAATACCTCGAAAAAGACCGAATCATCAAGAAAATATTTTCTTGATATGTTTAGAGTTTAAGTAGAATACAAGAGTCATGTAACATGGCACATGATGACGTTATGATCTGTGAATCATCACGTTCCATTTAGAAACTCAGCATGACTTACTGTAATATAATCACGTTGATCAAATGTCATTATATTATACTAAATCATGCTTTAGTTCCCAACACTACTTTAAAAACATTCATATTGTAAACTCGAAGGTTTCAGAATTTAGAAACTAAAATAGTTTCTTTTATGATGTAACACAGATAGCGCGAAGAGGTAAATGATTTCGGATAACAATAGTTATGAAGATATCTTCAGAAATATCGAAGATATTTATAATGAAAGATATGATGATATCTTAGAATTTCTAACATCGATGGATGATGATGAAGATTTGTCCGTAAAGGTTTAGAGTCAGGAGTAAGGTATTCGCTAAAGACTTCAGTAGACACTGAATCATTTGGATTCTTTGAAGGCAGATTTAGTCGTTGTGATTTGTCCATACCCTCCTTCATGGTTTGCTCAATCCGTTTTCCAGTTCCAAACCTTCTCTTTTTCTAAGCTTTGCCAACACACTATTTGTGATGCCCCGTACAAAACCATCGTGTACGAATCATCAACAACAGGATCATTACAAGGTCAAATACTATATGCGGTTTCAAAAGAAGTTTGCATTCATGATAAAAGGTGACGTCATAACCAACGTCAAATGTTTTACAACCAAAAGTATGCTTCTATGAACGGAAGCAAGTAATAATAGTACGTGACCCTTAGTTCGTTACAAATCATTGTTCAAAAGTAATAAAGTTTGAATGCAAGATAAACTGTTTCATGCGGTGACAACTCTAACAAGCGCAGCGGGTGTCTACAAGGCATGACTAGTATAACAGCGGAAGCAAGCAACCTTAAGCACCTGAGAAAAACATGCTTAAAAACGTCAACACGAATGTTGGTGAGCTATAGTTTAAGTATAACAGTAATGTAAGGTAGGCCACGAGATTTCAGTTCTTCAACAGCGTTTCAAAACAGTATGAAAAGTATATGTATAACCGTGGGCACTTGGTAACTAACTTAACGTTTATCACCCCCTAAAAGTACACTTGGCGAGTGCGTATGTTTACGAAGTATTAAACACCCGTTAAATGCTAGCGCTACTAGCCCGAGTGGGGATGTCAAACCCTATGGATCCATATCTAAGATTCGCGTTCACCGGTTCAAAGACCAATGACTAAACGTTACCGAGCTAAGGGGAAAGTTTATATCGTTGTATAACCCACACATATATAAAGTTTAAGTACTCGTGCCTAGTATGTAAAATGTAAAATGCGCATGTATTCTCAGTAACCAAAATAGTTAAAGTAAAAAGGGATGCTATAACTCACAGTGGTAAAGTAGTAGTAAAGTCGATACGCGGGAAAATAGTAAGCAAGTACGTAGGTCCGGAAAGTCCTCAACCTAAGTCAAAAGTTACTAAGTCAGTAAATCGTCCCAAAGGTTTAAAAGTATTTAAATTAGGTCTTAAGTATCATCATCATTCATCATCAAACAAAAAGTGTAAAGTAGGTTTCATTCTAGAAAAGAGTTTAAATCAAAGGCTGACTTCGATCAGTCACCAATGCCTCTATACAAACTGAAATAAGGTGAGACCAGTGGACATGGCTCCATATATAAGTCCTTTAGTTGCTATAAAAATTCCAGAAGCAAACTCGTCTTCGTTTGACCGTGGAGACGGTCTAAGTTCGAGTAGGTCAGAATTTTTCAGCACAACGTTAAAAGGACATAGTGACGTTCGGAGGGCCATAGATCCTAAATCGTAACTCGGATTAAGACGAGTCTTAAACGAAAAATTATCTACTAGAACATAGCTAACTGAAAATCAACTTTACAGTAGCCCAGGTATTCTGATCATACCCGGAAAACAGTAGGTTTAGTGTTCCGGTGGGTTCTTGGTGCTCGATGCTCATCACGGTTCTCATCCTTGATGCATATAGCTTCAAGTGTACAACTCGTTGATGTGTTTGTATCATATTTACCAAGTTTTGACCTCATAACGTAAGTGTAAGTCTAAGATAAGCAGTACAACTCAATTAAGTGTTGCAAGTAGTTTGATGAACCAAAGTTACATCAAGATCTTAGATCCGACACATATATGAACTCTAAAAGTAATATTAAGCTACAAACTTGAAAGTAAACTAACTAATCAAGATCTTAAGTTGTAGAACATAGTTCTTAGTTAGATCTTGAAGATCCAAGACCCAAAAGTCTAGATCTAAAGTTACTAAGTTAAATCCTAAGTCATAACACTTGAATCTTTACTTTAATGAAACCATAAGTTATGAAACTTAGATTCTCATCTTGTAAAGTGTATGTAAGCTCATAAGCCCTTGTTTGCAAAAAAATTAGAAGACCATAAGCTATAGAAACTTAGATCCAACACAAGTATATGAAGTTATGTAACACCCGTTTTCAGTTACGAGTTATTTCGAACGACATTCGAAATACGAGGCATGTAAGTGTATATTTGGATCCCAAATAAAGTTGTAGTTGATGTTCTAAAACCTTACCATTGGATAGTAAATCTCATTACGTTTCCAACGATATTTGGTTCATCAAAAATGGAGCTACGGTTTGAAAGTTACGACCAAAACAAGTTCAGTTTCAGGCTCAGTTCATTGGGACTCCGTCCAGACTTTGGGACGCCGTCCAAGAATGAAGAGTGGGACGCCGTCCGGACATTTTGGATGCCGTCCAAAGTGCCTGACAGGCCAGCAGCTGTATTTTAAAGGTTTTAAAATAGGGTATTTGAGTGTTTTCACTTGGGGGTCGATTTTGAGCCATTAAAACTGATCCACTCTCATTCTTATCCCCATTTCACCTCCTCAAACACTCTCATCAAACCCTAGTGAGAGAGAGAGGTTCTAGCGAGAGAGAGTTGGGGATTTGGAGAAGAAGAAGTGTGATTCGGGTCGGGTCTCAAGAGTTAAAGTTGTTCACCTCGTTCACGGCTACGTGGTGGTAGTGTTGGTAAAAGGTTTGCTCGGTTACTTTTGGAGGCGATTTACGTTTATGACTTGTGCGGGCAATTCGAGGTGAATGGAATAATTATATGTGTAGGCATATAATGTATCTATTTGTTGTAGCGTGAAATGTGTAGTGTCGAGGTGTTAAGACACCATGTTTCACATGAAGAGTGTAGCATCGAGGTGTTAAGATGCCACTCGGGTGTAGCATCGAGGTGTTAAGATGTCACCTAGGAGTGTAGTGTCGAGGTGTTAAGACACCACTCCGTAAAATAATGAGTGTTGCATCGAGGTGTTAAGATGCCACTCGGGGTGATGTGCCGAGGTGTTAAGGTGCCACCCTAGGGGTTAGTGGTGCGAGGTGTTAAGTGCCCTAACGGATGTTGTGAACACCGATGGCGTTTTCGCGAGCGCCGTTCCCTTGTACTATTGGTTAACCATGGTTATTTGTGTTGTAGCGTAAGCATATTATATTTGTTCATATTATATATGCTTTTGTTATGCTAGCTTGATTATTGGAGGTTATAGCTTGTAATTGTGATGATAAGCTAATTGTGTTGCTAGCATGTATGCGGTATGTGAGTAAGTGTTTGCAAGTAGGTATATTATATATGTATGTGTATAATTATTGCATTCACTAAGCCTCGGCTTACCCCTCTCGTTGTTTACCTTTTTACAGGTATTGTGTTATTGATGCTAGCTAGTTGTTAGACTAGACGTGCAGGAGCGGTTGGGCTTGATAGGGTAGCTTTCGGATAATTGGACGCGGATGGGGTTTTGGTAGTCCCCG
Source organism: Rutidosis leptorrhynchoides (assembly GCF_046630445.1). Classification (NCBI taxonomy): domain Eukaryota; kingdom Viridiplantae; phylum Streptophyta; class Magnoliopsida; order Asterales; family Asteraceae; genus Rutidosis; species Rutidosis leptorrhynchoides. The sequence continues at coordinate 151,127,416 of NC_092333.1, forward strand.
GGATTATACTCTTGGTATCAGGTTGGGTTGTAGAGTTCTAATCCGTCTAAAGAGATAAATGGGCCGAAACTGCTACTTTATTTGTAAAACGGGTCATTGTGAGCCCGGGGTTGTAAAACTTGTTTTTATGGTGGCAATATCTTAGTTTTACTTAATATGACATATTGTGAAATTGGTTACGTTTAAAAGTGTCGGGAAGCGGGTTTTCCACTCGCGTGTAAATAAAAAACTGATCAGTCTACTTTAGTTCATTTGGATGCCGTCTAGAATCATGGGACGCCGTCCTGGTCTTTATCTCTGGACGCCGTCCAGATACGCTGTCTGACAATTTTTTTTTTGTGTCGTGTTTTTGGTAAACCAATGTTGGGTTGTTACAAGTGGTATCAGAGCAAAGTCTAAGGGAATTAGGTGACCTTGGAATAGGTGCCTAGTCTTAGACTTATTGGCGGTTATATATTATTTGCGGGACTTGTAGGATTACGGGTCGGATTGAGATTTGTTAGTGCCTTAGAGTAGGTGACTAACTAGGACTTGTTTTTGTCCAAAGTGTGATGATGTGGGGCCTTATTTTGTGAGTAAATTAGTGCCTTAGATTGCTAGTGCCTAATGTAAGTAGTCGAACTTGGACGTTGTTTTAGTGATAGTCACCTAGGTTGTAGGTTGACTTGTTGTTGCGGTGTACTTGTGTACATTTATTATTATATTGTATATAGGTGTATATATATACAGGTATCTATTTCGTGCGGTGTCCTAGGGGCGAATCTATTAGAGAGATTCGAATACTTGGTGGTTTGAGTGATCAAGTTCGCGGTAAGGACTTTGGTCATTCGGGTACTAGGAAATATCGCGTGTTATTTTTTGTGAATGTTGCGTCAGTCCGGATAAAGTACTTTGCGTGACCATGTGAAAATGGTAAGGTACGCATTTGTAATAGTGACCGATCACCATTATTACGAAAGTGTATCTTGACATCAAGCATGACATGACGAGTACCGAACGGAGGAAACGTGGTATGGTTGGGGTAGATTTCGGATAAATGAGGAATCTTTATTGGTTCCTAAGTGATAGTTGTCTTGGGTGATGTGCTTGTAGTCGCATCGGGTTCGTTATGAGTCGTGAAGTGTTACGATGGAATCGGTTAGTTAAGTGAGCGAGCTAACTCACGAGTTTGGTGCGTGCTTAGCCACCCTAAGTAGTGGGTGCATTATTGAGATTGTAATTGGTTTTAGTTACCCATCGTAACTAGGATGACCGATTTACGCTTGCGTGTGTGCGATGAGGACTTGAATTCCGTAATGGAATGCGACAAGTCTAATGATTGTAGTTTTGAGTTACACTCAGTAGAGTGTGTGGGTAGAGAATCGTGTTAGGATTCTAATTGTGAGTCGCCTTGGAATTGGCGAATCGAGGAGTCTTCGGGTCATTAAACTCATGGGAGTGGGACCCATATGACGATGTTTACGATAGTGTGTTGGTGTGTTGTGGATTATAGGGTAACATTCCTAATGGAATACCCCTGTCGTTGTGACTGTGCCGATAGGTGGAAGGGTGTAAGAGTTGGTGTTCTCAAGCATCTCCTTAGTGTTAGATGAAGGGTTTCGTTAGGCTATATCGTTTTGGCCTTGTGAAAATTGCGGGTAGCGTGTGATCGCTAGGAACCTTCGATAAGATGATAAACCGTAAGGTTTGTCGGGTATGAATGACTTCAGATCATTATTATAGAGAGACGGGTGACATCGGGTGTATGGAACCTAAAGATCGAGTTCTAAAATTTAGTAGGTTGTGGCGGGAGTCTGTATGACACTGCGTCAGGTGCCTTCGTATACCTGCTAGTGTGATGTTCAACTTCGATGATGGCGTGATCACTTTGTGCTTAGGGTGCCGGTGAGATATCCTTGGAAGCATCAGAGATTATAATAGTGATCGACGGGTGATGGTAATTCGACGGTTGCGAAAGTCGAAGTTTAAGAGCATTGTGACGAATACTTCTTATGAAGTGACGGGTGAGCGAATCTTGTTGCTCTTAAGTGATAGACGGGTAAAGATGACCGGTGAGCTGGTGACGGACTTAATGGTCGGTTAGTCCGAAGGGTTTTGATGAAGTGTTGATATTGTGGTGGACGCAATTATGGTGTCAGAATTGGTCACTCTTCTCTATGAGAGTGAGCAATTGTTGATAACGATTCGTCAAGTGGAAGGTCGGGTGATCTCGACTGAGAATCACGACTAAGTAAGCGGCGTGACATATGCCTAGGCTTAGAGGCATATGTAAGACTTTGGTGGAGTTTGCTTTTCGAACAATTAAGGTAGTTAGTTATGAATTGTGGTATGAAGGTGCGATTTCATTGCGTGTATGACGTCTCAAGTGATTGTGCATGTCGGCTCTGAGAGCCTAAAGCGAATTTGCGGTGAATTGATGTTTATGACCAACGGTGAGAATGGTCAGGTGTGACATGGAATTACAAATTCTGCGGGATGTTATCATCTTGGCGGTGAGAATAGGGAGATAAATCCTAAGTGGGGGAGTTTTTACTGCCGCCCGAGGAAAACTCCAGTAGTGTTATGTATAGTGAAATGTTGGAGCGTACCGTGCTAAGCCTCAATGGGTATTCAGAGCTCCTAACGAGGAAGAGTGACGGGTTGCTAATGTCGACTCGAGATCGTGCTTTACGATTGTGAGTTACAACTCGAGAATGTTATGCGTGAAGATTGTGATGATGGGATCGAAGGAAGTGTAAGACTTCCTATGTAAGGTGGTCGTGTAGTACCAATGTGCGGTATGAGACCAAATGTGAAGTTTGAGATTCTGGAGTGAGAGAATGAAGTTGTCATTACGGGTGCTCCTGTAGTGAAAAATCTGGGTTGTCGTGAAACCCGGACAGTATAATTGAATGAGAACAAGTTCGATATCATGACGAATATAGTATTTTCCCTGTCGGGAAACGCAATCGTGGAGATTGTCAGTGGATTATTCCACTTTATGGACGAATGTGAGGCGGAGAGTGTCGATTCTGATTGTCTAACATCGAGACACGCGGATGTTGTTTGTTTGCGAGAGTGTGTTCCCTAGTAATGCGAATGTTAGTTGCATTGAAATGTCGAGACCATCTTTAACGGACGGTCTAGGTAGGAAGGTCCACCCGGCGTGGTGAATATTTTTGTAGATCGTGTGGCGAATTGCGGAATTTTGTGATGATAATTCGCCTTGACGGGATTCTAGTATATGATTAGTCTCCATGCTAGTACTAGGAAGCCATCTGGTGTGGTTGTGTCGTAGGGTTTAGAGGAGGAACCCTCGTCGAGTGTTGATGTTTTGCTCAGCACATGGTGTATTAGTGTTGTCCTGGATTAATCCAGTGACGGATTGGTCGTGTGCGGATTGACTGACTGAGTGATATGGTTACGGACGTAGCTTGTGGCGAGTTGTAGCCGAGAGAACTTGAAGGTATATGTATTGATTTTCGTATTTTCCTATATGGAAACTCTGGACGTTGAGTGTATGAGTTATCGTTTGTTGCGGTAGTGCACGCTAGTAATTATTAGCGTGTGGTTAGATCTTCAGATTTGTAGAAGATGTTATGGATGTCGGGCTTGGTTGTGTTTCGTAAGATCGTGAGGCGTGACGACGATGTTTGTCGGCAAATTGTTCTACTCTTAGGACGATTGTGAAGTGTATGGTATGAGTTTGGATATTCGGCGTAGGAGCAACGGTTACGGTTGTTTCGACTCGTGGGTTGATTACCCAATATTGTTGTATTATGATGCATTAGTGCACGAAGCGAGAGTGCGGATGCAAGTACTACTTGTGTGACTCCGCATTGGAAGCGGAGATGTTCGAGGAAGAACTGCTTAACTTCTATTATAGGTGCGGATCACGAAGACGTGATCCAATTTAAGTGGGGGAGAGTTGTAACACCCGTTTTCAGTTACGAGTTATTTCGAACGACATTCGAAATACGAGGCATGTAAGTGTATATTTGGATCCTAAATAAAGTTGGAGTTGATGTTCTAAAACCTTACCACTGGATAGTAAATCTCATTACGTTTCCAACGATATTTGGTTCATCAAAAACGGAGCTACGGTTTGAAAGTTACGACCAAAACAAGTTCAGTTTCAGGCTCAGTTCATTGGGACTCCGTCCAGACTTTGGGACGCCGTCCAAGAATGAAGAGTGGGACGCCGTCCGGCCATTTTGGACGCCGTCCAAAGTGCCTGATAGGCCAGCAGCTGTATTTTAAAGGTTTTAAAAGAGGGTATTTGAGTCTTTTCACTTGGGGGTCGGTTTTGAGCCATTAAAACTGATCCACTCTCATTCTTATCCCCATTTCACCTCCTCAAACACTCCCATCAAACCCTAGTGAGAGAGAGAGAGGTACTAGCGAGAGAGAGTTGGGGATTTAGAGAAGAAGAAGTGTGATTCGGGTCGGGTCTCAAGAGTTAAAGTTGTTCACCTCGTTCACGGCTACGTGGTGGTAGTGTTGGTAAAAGGTTTGCTCGGTTGCTTTTGGAGGCGATTTACGTTTATGACTTGTGCGGGCAATTCGAGGTGAGTGGAATAATTATATGCGTAGGTATATAATCTATCTATTTGTTGTAGCGTGAAATGTGTAGTGTCGAGGTGTTAAGACACCATGTTTCACGTGAAGAGTGTAGCATCGAGGTGTTAAGATGCCACTCGGGTGTAGCATCGAGGTGTTAAGATGCCACCTAGGAGTGTAGTGTCGAGGTGTAAGACACCACTCCGTAAAATAATGAGTGTTGCATCGAGGTGTTAAGATGCCACTCGGGGTGATGTGCCGAGGTGTTAAGGTGCCACCCTAGGGGTTAGTGGTGCGAGGTGTTAAGTGCCCTAACGGATGTTGTGAACACCGATGGCGTTTTCGCGAGCGCCGTTCCCTTGTACTATTGGTTAACCATGGTTATTTGTGTTGTAGCATAAGCATATTATATTTGTTCATATTATATATGCTTTTGTTATGCTAGCTTGATTATTGGAGGTTATAGCTTGTAATTGTGATGATAAGCTAATTGTGTTGCTAGCATGTATGCGGTATGTGAATAAGTGTTTGCAAGTAGGTATATTATATATGTATGTGTATAATTATTGCATTCACTAAGCCTCGACTTACCCCTCTCGTTGTTTACCTTTTTACAGGTATTGTGTTATTGATGCTAGCTAGTTATTAGACTAGACGTGCAGGAGCGGTTGGGCTTGATAGGGTAGCTTTCGGATAATTGGACGAGGATGGGGTTTTGGTAGTCCCCGGGATTATGCTCTTGGTATCGGGTTGGGTTGTAGAGTTCTAATCCGTCTAAAGAGATAAATGGGTCGAAACTGCTACTTTATTTGTAAAACGTGTCATTGTGAGCCCGGGGTTGTAAAACTTGTTTTTATGGTGGCAATATCTTAGTTTTACTTAATATGACATATTGTGAAATTGGTTACGTTTAAAAGTGTCGGGAAGCGGGTTTTCCACTCGCGTGTAAATAAAAAACTGATCAGTCTACTTTAGTTCATTTGGACGCCGTCTAGAATCATGGGACGCCGTCCTGGTCTTTATCTCTGGACGCCATCCAGATTATGGGACGCCGTCCAGATACGCTGTCTGACAAATTTTTTTTTTTTTGTGTCGTGTTTTTGGTAAACCAATGTTGGGTTGTTACAAGTTATAACTAGAAAGTTATACTTCCATGTTCTTGAACTTATAAAGTTAACTTTTAGTTTCAAGAAATATGAGATCAAGATTAACTAGTAATACTTGACCAAATTAACAACATCACAACTTTAAAGTACATAAAATGAAGAAATAAAATAAATCTACAAGTAACAAGTTCATGGTTGTTCATACTTTAAAGATTCAAGCCAAAGCTTTGATCTTTAAGAAAGTAAACCTTAAGTTTACAAACATGAATACAATTATGATATAACTCATGAACTTTAAATCTTTTAAGACACTAAGTGTAGAACCATAACTAGAAAGTTTAGGTTCTTGTATGTTCTTGTATGAACAAGATGATATGAAGAACAAACTAGAGAGTTTGATTCTTAATAACTAGTAAGTAACAACAACAACAAAGAACAAGTAACAAAACAAGTGAATGACGATGATGTTCATGTGTTTATGGATCGGTTTTAAGACAAGAAAAGAGGAAGAAAAGTCTTGAAAGAAACTCACAATTTGAGAGAGAACTTTGAGAGAAAATGTGAAGTATTTTGTGTATGTGAGAAATGTGAAGGATACAAGTGAGTAAGTAATACAAAAAATGAAACAAACCCTCCCTTGTACCCATGCTTGGCCGACGGTTCTTAACAAAAGGGGGAAGGGAAAAGTCCACAAGTTACATGCATGTATTTAGTTCAAAATGGTATAAAGTTAAGTTGTTATGGGAAAGTGTTGTAAGTTTACATGTAACTAGCCTCCTTACTTCACTAACCATTCTAGTTTCATCTAAATGTGATACTTGCATAATAAGATGGGCTAACTTAGTCCATTAAGTGTGTAGGGTGGGCTTCTAAGTCCATGTACATTTATAAAACCCAAGTATGTAAGTAATTAACAATTAAATAAACAAAGCCCAAGTAATTAACTACTAACCTTGGTTAATTAAAAATGATTAATAAAAATTAATCATGAATGTAAATAATATTTGAAAATATTATTCGTGTAATGTACGTGAGTCACAAAAATGATTCGGGACATGCAAAGTCATGTACAGTAACAAGTAAATGTAATAAAATACATTCATTAACACGCAAGCATTAATAATAAACATTATTAATTAAACGGTGGAAAATCCAGGGTCGTTACATTACCCACCCGTTAAAGAAAATTTCGTCCTGAAATTTTAAGCTGAGGTAGATGGAGGAGTCGGGAAAATGTGAGGATACTTCGGCATCATTTGATCCTCTCGTTCCCAAATAAACTCAGGTCCTCGTTTGGCATTCCATCGAACTCGAACGATCAAAATCTTGTTGTGTTTCAAATTTTTGACGTTACGGTCCATAATTTCAACAGGTTCTTCCACGAAGTGGAGTTTGTCATCAATTGTAAGTTCCTCCAATGGTATGACATGTTCCGATTCAGCAAGACACTTCTTCAAATTCGATACGTGGAAGGTAGGATGAAATGAGCTCAATTGAGTGGGAAGATCTAAACGGTAAGCAACGGGTCCAACACGTTCCAAGATTTCAAAAGGACCAATGTATCGCGGGTTTAACTTTCCACGTTTTCCAAAACGGATCACACCCTTCCAAGGTGCAACCTTCAACATTACACGATCACCCACGTTGAATTCAAAGTCTTTATGTTTTAGGTCGGCATAACTCTTTTGACGATCACGGGCCGTCTTGAGTCTCGCTTGAATATGAATAACCTTCTCAGTGGTTTCATGGACTATCTCGGGTCCGGTGATTTGCGTTTCGCCTACTTCGGCCCAACAAATAGGAGATCGGCACTTGCGGCCATACAACGCTTCAAAAGGTGCTGCATTAATGCTCGAGTGATAACTGTTGTTGTAAGAAAATTCGGCGAGTGGCAAATGCCTTTCCCAGGACTTTCCGAAATCAATGACACATGCACGCAACATGTCCTCCAAAGTATGAATAGTTCGTTCACTCTGTCCGTCGGTCTGCGGGTGATACGCAGTACTCATGTCGAGGCGGGTTCCCATGGCTTCTTGTAAAGAACTCCAAAATATGGAAGCAAAAACGGGATCGTGATCTAAGATGATCGATAAAGGTACACCATGGTGAGATACAACCTCTTTGATGTATAGTTGAGCGAGTCTCTCCTTCGTATCCATTTCCTTCATAGCTAGGAAGTGTGCAGATTTGGTAAGACGGTCAACGATAACCCAGATGGTATCGTATCTGCCCACCGTCTTTGGTAGCTTAGTAATGAAATCCATTGTTATCCTTTCCCACTTCCATTGTGGGATTTTTGGTTGTTGAAGTAATCCAGAGGGCCTCTGATGCTCGGCCTTTACTTTCGAGCAAGTCAAACACTTCCCAACATGAGTTGCAACGTCCTTCTTAAGATTGGACCACCAATACTGTTCCTTGAGGTCGTGGTACATTTTACCGGCTCCTGGGTGAATCGAATATCTCGACTTATGGGCTTCATCTAGTATAAGGTTCCGTAGATCTCCATAACGGGGTACCCAAATTCTTCCAGCATAGCATCGGAGTCCAGTCACCTTAACTTCGAATTGAGAGATAAGTATGTTCAAATGTTCATGAGATATATTCTCCTCCTTGAGAGCCTCATCATGGACTACTCAGATCTGGCTGTTGAGATTTGAATGGATGGTGATGTTCAAGGCCCGAACACAAAGAGGTGTCATCCTCTCCTTTCAGCTCAAAGCGTCAGCTACAACATTGGCCTTGCCAGGGTGATAACGAAGTTCACAATCATAGTCGTTTAGCGTCTCGATCCATCGACGCTGTCTCATATTCAGTTGCTTCTGATCAAAGATGTGCTGGAGGCTTTTATGATCGGTGAAAATAGTGCTCCTTGTTCCATAAAGATAGTGTCTCCACAGCTTTAATGCAAAGACAAAGGCTCCAAACTCGAGATCGTGAGTAGTGTAATTTCGTTCTTGAATCTTCAGTTGACGGGAAGCATAGGCGATAACCTTTGTGCTTTGCATCAGTACATAACCAAAACCGCTTTTCGAAGCATCGCAATAAACGACGAAATCGTCACTGCCTTCAGGAAGTGATAAGATAGGTGCGGTGGTTAACTTCTTTTTCAAGGTTTGAAATGCAGATTCATGTTCGGGTTCCCAAATGAACTTCTTCCCTTTGTGAGTCAGCGCGGTCAAAGGACGCGCAATCAGAGAGAAACCTTCAATAAATCTTCGGTAGTAACCGGCGAGGCCTAAAAATTGGCTAATGTGCATCGGAGTAGTGGGGGTTTCCCACTTGCTGATAGCTTCAATCTTGGTGGGATCAGCTTTCATACCCTGGTCGAACACAACATGACCCAGAAATTGGACATCCTTCAACCAAAATTCACACTTGGAGAATTTCGCATGAAGTTGCTCTTGTCTCAAGAGTTCAAGCACTAATCGAAGATGCTGCTCATGTTCTTCTTTGCTTTTGGAGTAGATGAGGATATCATCTATGAAGACGATAACAAACTTATCCAGGTATGGCTTGCAGACACGATTCATGAGATCCATGAATACGGCAGGTGCGTTGGTTAATTCGAATGGCATCACGAAAAACTCGTAATGACCATAACGAGTTATGAATGCAGTCTTTATCACATCGCTCTCTTTCACCCTCAACTGGTGATAACTGGATCATAAATTGATCTTAGAGTAAACGCTCGATCCTTGTAGTTGATCAAAAAGATCGTCAATGCGGGGAAGAGGATACCGATTCTTGATCGTCAATTTGTTGAGTTCACGGTAGTCGATACACATGCGGAATGATCCGTCCTTCTTCTTCACAAATAAAACAGGTGCGCCCCAAGGCAAGAAACTTGGTTGGATAAATCCATGGTCTAGCAGTCTTGTAATTGGCTCTGTAACTCTTGCATTTCGGAAGGTGCGAGTCGATAAGGTGCGCGAGCTACAGGTGCAGCTCCTGGCACTAAATTGATCTGAAACTCTACTGCTCTCGGTGGCGGTAATCCAGGCAATTCTTCCAAAAAGACATCGGAAAATTCGTTCATAATTCGTACGTCATACACGCTCTTCACTTCGGTTTCTAAGGTTTTCACATGTGCTAAAACAGCAAGACGTCCTTTCTTCATGATCTTTTGCGCTTTCATGCAACTAATGGGATTCAGTTTCGAGCTACATCTCTCTCCGTAAATAATCAGGGGTTCACCATCTCCGTGTGGTATACGAAGAGCTTTATCTCCACAGATAATGTTGGCCCTTATCTTGGTCAACCAGTCCATACCGACAATAACATTAAAGCTCCCCAACTTAATGGGTATCAAGTCAATCTCGAAATCCACACCAGCTATGTTGATAATGGCTCCTCGGCTAATATGGTCAACTTTCTCAAGTTTTCCATTGGCTACCTCTACAAGCGTACTCTCCTTTAAAGGAACTAATGACCAATTTATCTTATCTCAAAAGTGTCTACATACATAACTTCTATCGGCACCAGTATCAAATAGGATAGAAGCTAATAGATTGTTGATAGTGAATATACCTGTCACCAAGTCGGGGTTCTCACGAGCATCCCTTGCATTTACATTGAAAGCTCTGCCACGCGGTGGTCCGCCGTCCTTTCGCTTGTTGGGACACTCATTTCTGAAATGGCCCGTCTGCCCGCATTCATAACACTTTCTCGGTCCATTGGGGTTCGGCTTCCCAGTCATGGTGGTGATCTTGCAGTCTCTGCAAATATGCCCGGTCTTTTTGAATTTTTCACAAACAACGTTACAATACCCGGTATAGTGCTTGTAGCACCTCTTGCACTGTGGTAGAGTACCTTTGTAGTTGGGGTTCGAGTTGGTGTTCGGATTAGGATTCCCACCGTTGTTGTGCCTCTTAGCGGGGGTTTGATCATAGGCTCTTCCCTTATTTTTATCCCACTTACGCTTATCACTACTACCCGCTTCGGACTTAGCCTTCTCCGGTTCATCGATGATAATTTGGTTCATTAAGGTATGCGCCATGCGCATTGCTTCCGGGACATTGGGTGGCTTAGACGAGGTGACATTTCCCTTAATGAACTTAGGAAGTCCCCACAAGTACCTTTCCATACGCTTGAACTCCGGGGTAACCATGGTAGGACACATCAGGGCTAATTCTAGATACCTACGGTTGTAACCATCGAGGTCGTTTCCCACAACCTTCAACTGCATAAACTCAATCTCCATCTTCTGGATCTCTGTCCTAGGACAATACTCTTCAATTAAGGCCCCTTTGAATTCCTCCCATGTGGTAGCAAACGCCTCATCAATACCCTTTGCTTGAGCCAGTGTGCTCCACTAAGTTAGGGCGCCATCAGACAGTGTACATGAGGCGTACTTGGTTTTGTCCGTCTCTGAGCAGTTACTAACTCGAAACACATATTCTAATTTCTCAAACCACCTAGTGAGACCAAATGGCCCCTCAGTTCCACTAAAGTTGTGGGTTTGCAGCTTTGAAACTCTTTGTATGTGCATCCACTACGAATGGGCTGGATAACCGGTGGCGGTGAAGCTTGGGGGTTCATTTTTGCTAAAGCTGAGGCGACTCGTTCATTGATCATTTCCTCAATTTGGGCTGCGGTGGGTATTGATCTTCCGTTGGCCATTGATGTTCTAAACAAACATTTTGACTCAAGTCAAAATCCAGTATACAATATATAATAACACAGTATATAATAACCATCATGGAGTCAACACAACACACGTTTATTAAGTAATGCAACCAGGTACAAATACCACAGAATCATCATACAGTAACGTAAATAGAACACTTGTGCAAAAAGTAAACAACACAAAGTTCCATTCATTAATAAAAAGTTGCATACATCAGCATAGGTTCGTATAATACATAAGTAAAACATAAAACTACAAATGAGATTACATAATGAAATCTACTACAAATGTCCTATGGTGATGCCAGAGGCTACAAAGTAGTAAGGCTTACGGATAAAGGGATCAGCAGGATACGGCACAAGCCGCTTACGGGCGGTAACCCTACGACACCGACCATGAGCGTCAATGAATGGTCGACCTCCATTAATCCCTGGAATGACGGTACCATCAAAACAGTACCGCTTCTTCAGCGGGGTGGAGGGTGGTTGTACAGGTGCATCATCAGGGTCCTCATCTGAATCCTCGTCACTAGAGTCGTCAGAGGATGAGTCGTCGGATGAAGAATCGGCGGATGATGGGTCGTCTAGATCGGCTGGGGGTGGCTGCACGGGTGGCTCTCCTCGGGCGACCATCATCTGTCGGTATCTGGCGGGTCCAATCGGCACGAGACGTCCATCAGGAAGGTGTCGGCACCAATGGTTATGCTCATTACGAACTGGACCTTCCCCAAGTTTCGCGGGAATCACAGCACCACTGGGATGGTGTTGTGGCTCCGGAGGTCCTGGGGCAAGTGTAGCTAGAATCTCCGGTAGGTGCACCTGTCCGTTTGAGGTAACCACTGGGTCGGGCGTATGGCTACTGGCTCCAGAGGATAAAGCACCTGAGTCACTGGAAGGTGTCGACAACGGCATCTGAGAATTGGCAACAATGGTCGGTGAGGTGGCTGATGAGTCTGTGTCGCTGTCCAAAATGATGACAGGTGGAATATCTGACATCTGAACAAGGAAAAATAACTTTTTTCCATGTCAGTTTGTCATAAAGCAAGCACGTATAAGGCAAAGTAACTATGACAGTCTAAATCATGTATAGCAGTAAGTAGCATGGCAATAACGACAAGTATCATGCAATCGAAAATAGGTAATAGCATGCAGAAGTGAAAGCAAGTAACGGTATACGGCATATAGCAGTAAAAGTAAGCAGCAGCATGCAGCAAGTTCCGCAGAAACAAGTAAACTAGCAAGTTGTAGATTAGTCCTATTAGTGAATCCTACTTGGTCGGGTCTTGACTCACTAATGCAACCTAATTCCCTACAACCAATGCTCTGATACCAAATGTGATGCCCCGTACAAAACCATCGTGTATGAATCATCAACAACAGGATCATTACAAGGTCAAATACTATATGTGGTTTCAAAAGAAGTTTGCATTCATGATAAAAGGTGACGTCATAACCAACGTCAAATGTTTTACAACCAAAAGTATGCTTCTATGAACGGAAGCAAGTAATAATAGTACGTGACCTTTAGGTCGTTACAAATCATTGTTCAAAAGTAATAAAGTTTGAATGCAAGATAAAATGTTTCATGCGGTGACAACTCTAACAAGCGCAGCGGGTGTCTACAAGGCATGACTAGTACAACAGCGGAAGCAAGTAACCTTAAGCACCTGAGAAAAACATGCTTAAAAATGTCAACACGAATGTTGATGAGCTATAGTTTAAGTATAACAGTAATGTAAGGTAGGCCACGAGATTTCAGTGCTTCAACAGCGTTTCAAAACAGTATAAAAAGTATATGTATTACCGTTGGCACTTGGTAACTAACTTAACGTTTATCACCCCCCCTAAAAGTACACTTGGTGAGCGCGTATGTTAACGAAGTATTAAACACCCGTTAAATGCTAGCGCTACTAGCCCGAGTGGGGATGTCAAACCCTATGGATTCATATCTAAGATTCGCGTTCACCGGTTCATAGACCAATGACTAAACGTTACCGAGCTAAGGGGAAAGTTTATGCCGTTGTATAACCCACACATATATATAGTTTAAGTACTCGTGCCTAGTATGTAAAATGTAAAATGTGCATGTATTCTCAGTTCCCAAAATAGTTAAAGTAAAAAGGGATGCTATAACTCACAGTGGTAAAGTAGTAGTAAAGTCGATACGCGGGAAAATAGTAAGCAAGTACGTAGGTCCAGAAAGTCCTCAACCTAAGTCAAAAGTTACTAAGTCAGTAAATCGTCCTAAAGGTTTAAAATTATTTAAATTAGATCTTAAGTATCATCATCATTCATCATCAAACAAAAAGTGTAAAGTAGGTTTCATTCTATAAAAGAGTTTAAATCAAAGGCTGATTTCAATCAGTCACCACAGCCTCTATAAAAACTGAAATAAGGTGAGACTAGTAGCCATGGCTCCGTATATAAGTCCTTTAGTTGCTGTAAAAATTCCAGAAGAAAAATCATCTTCGTTTGACCATGGCAACGGTCTAAGTGCGAGTAGGTCAGAATTTTCATCACAACGTTAAAAGGACATAGTGACGTTCGGAGGGCCATAGATCCTAAACCGTAACTCGGATTAAGACGAGTCTTAAATGAAAAATTATCTACTCTAACAGATCTAACTGAAAATCAACTTTACAGTAGCTGAGGTATTCTGATCAGACCCGGAAAACAGTAGGTTTAGTGTTCCCATGGGTTCTTAGTGCTCGATGCTCATCACGGTTCTCATCCTTGATGCATATAGCTTCAAGTGTACAACTCGTTGATGTGTTTGCATCATATTTACCAAGTTTTGACCATCATAATACAATTATAAGTCTAAGATAAGTAGCACAACTCAATTAAGTGTTGCAAGTAGTTTGATGAACCAAAGTTACATCAAGATCTTAGATCCGACACATACATGAACTCTAAAAGTAATATTAAGCTACAAACTTGAAAGTAAACTAACTAATCAAGATCTTAAGTTGTAGAACATAATTCTTAGTTAGATCTTGAAGATCCAAGACCCAAAAGTCTAGATCTAAAGTTACTTAGTTAAATCCTAAGTCATAACACTTGAATCTTTACTTTAATGAAACCATAAGTTATGAAACTTAGATTCTCATCTTGTAGAGTGTATGTAAGCTCATAAGTCCTTGTTTACAACAAAATTAGAAGACCATAAGCTATAGAAACTTAGATCCAACACAAGTATATGAAGTTATAACTAGAAAGTTATAATTCCATGTTCTTGAACTTATAAAGTTAACTTTTAGTTTCAAGAAATATGAGATCAAGATTAACTAGTAATACTTGACCAAATTAACAACATCACAACTTTAAAGTACATAAAATGAAGAAATAAATTAAATCTACAAGTAACATGTTCATGGTTGTTCATACTTTAAAGATTCAATCCAAAGCTTTGATCTTTAAGAAAGTAAACCTTAAGTTTACAAACATGAATACAAGTATGATATAACTCATGAACTTTAAATCTTTTAAGACATTAAGTGTAGAACCATAACTAGAAAGTTTAGGTTCTTGTATGTTCTTGTATGAACAAGATGATATGAAGAACAAACTAGAGAGTTTGATTCTTAATAACTAGTAAGTAACAACAACAACAAAGAACAAGTAACAAAACAAGTGAATGATGATGATGTTCATGTGTTTATGAATCGGTTTTAAGATAAGAAAAGAGGAAGAAAAGTCTTGAAAGAAACTCACAATTTGAGAGAGAACTTTGAGAGAAAATGTGAAGTATTTTGTGTGTGTGAGAAATGTGAAGGATACAAGTGAGTAAGTAATACAAAAAATGAAACAAACCCTCCCTTTGTACCCATGCTTGGCTGACGGTTCTTAACAAAAGGGGGGAAAGGAAAAGTCCACAAGTTACATGCATGTATTTAGTTCAAAATGGTATAAAGTTAAGTTGTTATGGGAAAGTGTTGTAAGTTTACATGTAACTAGCCTCCTTACTTCACTAACCATTCTAGTTTCATCTAAATGTGATACTTGCATAATAAGATGGGCTAACTTAGTCCATTAAGTGTGTAGGGTGGGCTTCTAAGTCCATGTACATTTATAAAGCCCAAGTATGTAAGTAAGTAACAATTAAATAAACAAATCCCAAGTAATTAACTAGTAACTGTCACGACCCGGAAAATTTCGACTAATTTTAAACCAAACTCTCGATACGATTTAATATTTTTGACAAGATAAGCCAAGTCTGTTAGGATTAGTCTCAAAAATTTTGAACTGTTTCATTTATTCAATTAACCTTCGACTGTTCTCGACGATTCACGAACAACTATTTGTAAATAGATACATATATATATATGTGTATATACATGAATGTTAATTGTAAATATATTTATTTGAAAATATGTATATATTTAGTTATATAATAAAACCTGATATTAAAATGTATTTATATGTACATGTGGTATATGGAAAATAAATGATTTTGAGCCTAATTAGTAAACGTCGGTGACACTCGGTTGACGTTTTGTTAGTTTTAATATAGATATAATACATGTTTATGAAAGATTAAAATAAAGATTGGAGTGTAAATTGATTACGAAGCTTCTAGATTTGTTAAAAATATTTTTATCCTTTTAGTTTAAATTTTAGTACTCCGTACATATTAATTGGTACATAAAATAAATAATTTCCGAACCTTTTTGATCAGGTTTCAAACAGATAATGAGTGATATAATTAAATATATTTAGTCTAAAAGTTTGAGATTTTTAAGAACACTTTTATACGACAACTGTTTAGCAATGGACACGATATAGTTATCTGTGATAAAGTGTCGCAGGAAAACAGTCATTTAATCCCGTGAATGAAATTATTAACAAGTGTACTGTGTTTTTCTCTTTGTTTCTTCCCATAAAATGAGTCATACTTATAATATATATACATATACTTACAAAGAGATGGGAGAAAACAAAACCACCACATTTCCCTTACAATCTATACTCTACTCTCCCTCATCACCTTATACATTCCTAATTACTTCTTCTTCTTCATGACTATAAACCACCAATACTTGCTGCTAATCTTTATTGTTCGATTACCTCAAACCACAATACACGGTCACCATCGGTCGTCAATCACCACCTTTACCCTCAAGGAAAACCACCTTCGGTACCACAACTTCTCACCACCACCTTTCGATAGTTACTTACAACACCATCTCCACGATCAACCCAACTTCGCCACCACCATGATTCGATAACTATTCATCATCACCTTCATAAACCAACACCTCTAATCTCTTTCTCTCAATCGAAATCCACCACCAACTTGGCACCATCAATGTTGATTTAATCCTTCTGCTTTTCTTTTTCTAATCGGTTACCAATCACCACTTATCTCTTCCTTGTGACCTCCTGCTCAACAACCCATTTGTTAATTATTAAGAATGATGAAATAAAGTTTCTTGGACGTTTTCTTAAAAGCCGACAACTTCCAACAACTAATCCCACTTGTTTTCTTAAATAATAAAAAAAATTTAAACTTTCCAGCTGTTGTATTTAAATCACGTTACATATATTAATACAATTAAGTTATTGGTTGGATTGACATCATTTTCCTTATTTTAATCAACCGAATACCCCTATTCCGTTTCTTTTCTTTCTATGGTGGGCCAAAAAATCAACAACCCTATTTGATATGTTTACGTATCTAACACCAAATGAACCCCACTCACCCACTTGCAATTTAATAGACATTATTATTGGTATTGACATCGTGATATGTAGATGAAGAACCAAGCTTTTTATCTGTTTCCAATACAAACTGAGTCGAAAACATACTAAGTTACTTTGGGCCTCCTAGTGGACTGATGGATTTGGACAGTTTCTTGGGCTTGTATTGAGTTAGAAACGTTTTAATAAAGGGAGCCGTACATAAAATAATAAGTTTGAAGAATGATAATCGTAGTTTTTGAAAATAATATCGTTAATGATACAAACAATATAATAGTTATGATAATAATAAGTGTTACGAAAATATTAGATGATGATATAAGAGATCCTAAGATGTTGAAGAATAGTTATGGGTTTGAGTTAATTGAAGAAGAAGATGAAACAGAAACGGGTTAAAAATAAATGGGTATAAATATAATCAGAAAAATAGTCTAGCTCAGTTGGTTTGTGTGCGTGGTTGGAGAACAAAAGGTCCTGGTTTCGAATCCAGGCGACTGCAAACCAGTTTTAGTTTTATAAAAAGCTGTCTTGTTAAGCATGGATCTGTTGGGCTGGAACTCCATACTTGGGCTGCAGCATACTTGTTAATTGTTAAGGTAGTATTAATGTTATTTTTATTATAAGTATTAATATTATTATTACTATTATTTTAATTATTATTATTATTTTAATTATTATTATCAATATTATTACCATTATAAGTATTATTATTTTTAGTATCATAATTATTATTATCATCATTATTAGGTATATTTACTAATATTATTATTGTAAAATAATACAACTTTTTATTTATTATTATTAATAATATTTTATCAAATGAATTTTACCTATATAACACCATAGTCAATACATATAACATGTCTGTATTATAATAAATACCAATTATTTAAAGTACAAATATTTAAATTAGTTATTAAGGAAACATAAAATTTATTAAAATAACAATTATATCATTAATAATATATAAATTTGTTCGATTACAATTATATGTGTTAATATACATAAATGATATAGGTTCGTGAATCCAAGGCCAACCCTGCATTATTCAGTTTGTCAATGTCGTCATATGTATTTTACTACAAAATACAGTATGGTGAGTTTCATTACTCCCTTTTTATATTTATATTTTTGGGCTGAGAATACATGCGCTGTTTTAGAAATGTTTTACGAAATAGGCACAAGTACTAAAACTAATTCTATGTGGGTTTAAACCAGAAATATACCCTTAGCTTGGTAACATTAAACTACTTATCTATGAACGGTAGGCGCGAATCCTAAAGATAGATCTATTGGGCCTGACAAACCCTATCCTGACTATGGGATGCTTTAGTACTTCGAGGTTATTTTAAACACACCTGATCTGGTGTACTTCAGAGGGTAAAACATGAATGTTAAGGCTTGTTACCGGGTGCCTACAACTTATAGAATACTTTTATACACTTGCGAGTGTACGGATATTTATAGAAACTGAAATCTTGTGGTATATTAATATATTGAAATGATTGTTATGATAAACCTATGAACTCACCAACCTTTTGGTTGACACTTTTAAGCATGTTTATTCTCAGGTACAAATTAAGTATTTCGCTGTGCATTTACTCAATTTAGGGACATTACTTGGAGTCGATCATCGCAATGGGACCAAATGTTGAAGACTTCGTCCAGGTGGATTAGGATGGGTCGTCACAGGTAGTATCAGAGCGGTGGTCTTAGTGAACCAGGTCTTGCATTAGTGTGTCTAACTGATAGTTGTTAGGATGCATTAGTGAGTCTGGACTTCGACCGTGTCTGCATGTCAAAAGTTTTGCTTATCATTTTTGTCAGAAATCATCTGCTTATCATCTTTAGGAAATTACCTGCTCATTATTCTTAGTCTAGACACATCTTACTGCATTGACTGCATGATTAGTGTATAGACAAAACTCATATCTTAGCGTATCTACTAAATCATATCTTAGAGTATCTATTACGATAGACTTTGCCTGATATCTTTCGTAAATTTCTCCGTAATTAAGGGGAATCTGGTACTATATATATCTATGCATATGATGCATTGAGAATACCATCGAACTATCAATTGCTGTCACTAAACTCTTCATACCAAAAGTCTTTTCTGAGATCGCGTAAGATGGCCTCTACGAATTGACCAAGTTCCTCTGACTCCGAAGACAGCGTGACAGGAGCACACCAACCAATCAACTACCGTGATTACTGGAGAAAATGGGGGTGGGTTCGCGACATAATCACCCTATGGAGAAAGGAAGAAGGTACTCCATATCATGAGCCGAATCTACCGCCTAATGTTGGAGTACTCGACTCGCTCACCGGCGAACCTGTTCGCAACACCGTTTATACCCTTTTTGCAAGAATTTTTCGTCTTGAGACTACCATTAACGGAACTAGAGAAGATATCTAACCTTTACCTCACACTGATAACCAACCAGGGTTAGTAGAAGAAGTTAGAGAACTCCGAGCTCGAGTATTAACTTTAGAGAGCACGGTACACAATTTGCAAGCACCAGCAGTATCACTAACACCAGTAACATCACCAGCTTCAACACCAACGGTACCAGTACCACCAATAACCCAAGTTTCAACAATCCATGCCTCACCATCTCATTCTGTACCTCGAGTATAATCATCGTTCTACGAATCGTTCTACATCAATTACCTTCGTTCGACATGACGATTATGTAATCTTTAATGTTTTAGAGATTATATATTCTCGTTCTAACGGTAAATTAAATGAGATTAATATCATATCAACTCATTAAATCTATATTACATCTGAAGAAAATATATATGTAAGTATATTTTCATAAAGATTGTAATTAAAAATTCTTTCGTGCAAACTGTTAATGGTGAAAATATTTTAACGGGTAGGTAATACCCGAGGAATATTTAGATTTCACATTAATAAGTTACACTGTACATCCTTCGAATCTGATTCAACGATTATTTACTATTATGGTTACCTCCACAGATGTACGTATCCGTTCACCAAAGAACCACTATTTTCATTCAAATTCAATTTCATATTTGGATTTTGACCTATCAGAATTCAACAAGTGGCATAATGAAGAAAACATCGGACAAAGTAAAATTTGTTAGAAACAAACGAATTAACTAATTGAAATATTGTTAAGAATCCACGCTAACTGTTCCTAGCTAACTGTTTACATTTTATTTACCGTAATTTAATTATCGCAATTTATATTCTCGCAATTTACATTCTCGCAATTTTATTTATCGTCATTTAATTTCTGTATTTATTTTTCGCACTTTAAATAACGGGACACGTATACAAGGATTCGACATATCATATTGACCCATCTATATATCTATCTTGGAACAACCATAGACACTCTATATGCAAATGATGGAGTTAGCTATACAGGGTTGAGGTTGATTCCAAGATATATATATATAGTTTGAGTTGTGATCAATACTGAGACCGGTACACGGGTCACGATACGTATTAATTAATTCGAATGTTATATATTAAACTATATATGAACTATTGGACTATTGGACTACTAACTTTGGACAATTAAAATGAATTAAAATATCAATTATAACATATGAAACTTAACAATTTTTCAAGTTTGCCACTTGATTTCATCTTAAACCTCACTTGAATCTTGACGATTCCAATCCATGTTCAAATCTTTCATGATTCTCGAAAACACCTCGATCGAGAGGATGAACCAACCGCACTTCATCTACGGAAGAAAAGATTAATGCATATAGTTATGCACTTGAAAAACTCTCGGAAACTGAGCAAACGTTTAACCCGTAGTTGTATTAATTTCTTTATTGTTATTATTACCCAAAATAATTTTGCAGTTCTTCTTCAAAATAGCCAATTTTGTCACAGCTCCAGCAAGACAACTTCGACTTTTCATTCAAAACAGCATTATTATAACCTTGATATATATACGTGCTCATTTATTGTTACCAGAGAACCTATTATATTCCACCATACTACCATCAGCGTTTAATCATCTAAAAATACAATTCTCTTGAAAACACCTCGGATTGATAACCGACGATACAGATATGGCTGCATTAAATGCAGACAAAACAGTAAAATTGTAGATGGCCTAAATGGCCAAAAGGTTGATGATAAAGAATGGAATATTGGGAACGCTCGATAGAAATTTAGTATTGAAAAATAGATTGAGCTAACCGTGAAGGAGACCAAGAATAAATACAAGAACCAATCCCTATATTCAAAGAATCCAGGTAATTCTGGATCCGATGAAATCTTTAGAGAATATCTTGTTCCGAAGTCATGTTAAAATCTTGCGAAAAATTTTTCTTCATCAACCTTCGAACTTAGAAATTCCAAAATATCATCATAAATATCTTCGATATTTCTGAGGATATTTTCATAAATATTCTTGTCCAAAATTATCTACCTCTTCGTGTTTTCTGTATTTCATAATATTGAAAACTTCTGTAAAATCTAAGTATAAATTATGAATGAATTGTAGAGGTGTTGGGAATTGAAGCATGGGTTAGTATAATATAATGACACTTGGCCAACGTGATTATATTACAGTAAGTCATGCTGAGTTTCTAATGGAACGTGATGATTCACAGATCATAACGTCATCATGTGCCATGTTACATAACTCTTTCATTCTATTTAACTTCTGAACATATCAAGAAAATGTATTCTTGATGGTTCTATCTTCCTTGATGTTGATAAATTTGAAAATCAAATCGTGCTATCACGTTCCTCCCTGCTTAGAACATTATAATCATTCGAAACTCTATATCTACGAATTCTGGACCATTATTCGCTTGACTTGAAGTCGGGAAAAGAAAAACAACAGCATGAAACTTCGAAATATAAGGGAAAATATAAAGCCCAACAATAACACCGAAATTACAAACCATGTATATCAATATGGATAACAACGTAAATACACGGGAGAATGAAAAACACTATAACCCCAAGGTAATAGTAGAAGTTAACAGATTCTTTCGGTGGGAGTTGAAAAAGAAGGACGATCATTGTGATAGTCAGAATAAGAACAAGAATCAGAACTGGATTAAGCATTTTTCAATATCTTTGGAAATATGAATTAAGAATGAAAGTATTGAAGAGGTGAAAATCAATGAAACGGAAGAGGTTAATTTATAATGGAAATATCCGACAAAGCAATCGAAGCAGATGACTGCATTTAATCATAGAGATCTTAATTTATTTATTCATCGAAAGATCAGATCTGAATTAGATTTCGAAGATTTCCTTAATCCCTTGAATTCCGGAAAATCAACCATATCTACGTCAAAAGATTTGACGAAACACTATTTACTCATCTCACTCTTTTGTGATAACTTCACTCGTACTCTTCGTATAAATCAAATTATCTTACCTATATTACGCAATGGTGATAAAATTTTATTTATCAACTCATATACGTCAGGAAAACATTCTTATTGTTAACCATGACCACCTCGATTAAATTTCGGGACGAAATTTCTTTAACGGGTAGATACTGTCACGACCCGGAAAATTTTGACTAATTTTAAACCAAACTCTCGATACGATTTAATATTTTTGACAAGATAAGCCAAGTCTGTTAGGATTAGTCTCAAAAATTTTGAACTGTTTCATTTATTCAATTAACCTTCGACTGTTCTCGACGATTCACGAACAACTATTTGTAAATAGATACATATATATATATATGTGTATATACATGAATGTTAATTGTAAATATATTTATTTGAAAATATGTATATATTTAGTTATATAATAAAACCTGATATTAAAATGTATTTATATGTACATGTGGTATATGGAAAATAAATGATTTTGAGCCTAATTAGTAAACGTCGGTGACACTCGGTTGACGTTTTGTTAGTTTTAATATAGATATAATACATGTTTATGAAAGATTAAAATAAAGATTGGAGTGTAAATTGATTACGAAGCTTCTAGATTTGTTAAAAATATTTTTATCCTTTTAGTTTAAATTTTAGTACTCCGTACATATTAATTGGTACATAAAATAAATAATTTCCGAACCTTTTTGATCAAGTTTCAAACAGATAATGAGTGATATAATTAAATATATTTAGTCTAAAAGTTTGAGATTTTTAGGAACACTTTTATACGATAACTGTTTAGCAATGGACACGATATAGTTATCTGTGATAAAGTGTCGGCAGGAAAACAGTCATTTAATCCCGTGAATGAAATTATTAACAAGTGTACTGTGTTTTTCTCTTTGTTTCTTCCCATAAAATGAGTCATACTTATAATATATATACATATACTTACAAAGAGATGGGAGAAAACAAAACCACCACATTTCCCTTACAATCTATACTCTACTCTCCCTCATCACCTTATACATTCCTAATTACTTCTTCTTCTTCATGACTATAAACCACCAATACTTGCAGCTAATCTTTATTGTTCGATTACCTCAAACCACAATACACGGTCACCATCGGTCATCAATCACCACCTTTACCCTCAAGGAAAACCACCTTCGGTACCACAACTTCTCACCACCACCTTTTGATAGTTACTTACAACACCATCTCCACGATCAACCCAACTTCGCCACCACCATGATTCCATAACTATTCATCATCACCTTCATAAACCAACACCTCTAATCTCTTTCTCTCAATCGAAATCCACCACCAACTTGGCACCATCAATGTTGATTTAATCCTTCTGCTTTTCTTTTTCTAATCGGTTACCAATCACCACTTATCTCTTCCTTGTGACCTCCTGCTCAACAACCCATTTGTTAATTATTAAGAATGATGAAATAAAGTTTCTTGGACGTTTTCTTAAAAGCCGACAACTTCCAACAACTAATCCCACTTGTTTTCTTAAATAATAAAAAAAAAATTAAACTTTCCAGCTGTTGTATTTAAATCACGTTACATATATTAATACAATTAAGTTATTGGTTGGATTGACATCATTTTCCTTATTTTAATCAACCGAATACCCCTATTCCGTTTCTTTTCTTTCTATGGTGGGCCGAAAAATCAACAACCCTATTTGATATGTTTACGTATCTAACACCAAATGAACCCCACTCACCCACTTGCAATTTAATAGACATTATTATTGGTATTGACATCGTGATATGTAGATGAAGAACCAAAGGTTATAGCGTAACCTGCTATTGCTTTTTATCTGTTTCCAATACAAACTGAGTCGAAAACATACTAAGTTACTTTGGGCCTCCTAGTGGACTGATGGATTTGGACAGTTTCTTGGGCTTTTATTGAGTTAGAAACGTTTTAATAAAGGGAGCCGTACATAAAATAATAAGTTTGAAGAATGATAATCGTAGTTTTTGAAAATAATATCGTTAATGATACAAACAATATAATAGTTATGATAATAATAAGTGTTACGAAAATATTAGATGATGATATAAGAGATCCTAAGATGTTAAAGAATAGTTATGGGTTTGAGTTAATTGAAGAAGAAGATGAAACAGAAACGGGTTAAAAATAAATGGGTATAAATATAATCAGAAAAATAGTCTAGCTCAGTTGGTTTGTGTGCGTGGTTGGAGAACAAAAGGTCCTGGTTTCGAATCCAGGCGACTGCAAACCAGTTTTATTTTTATAAAAAGCTGTCTTGTGAAGCATGGATCTGTTGGGCTGGAACTCCATACTTGGGCTGCAGCATACTTGTTAATTGTTAAGGTAGTATTAATGTTATTTTTATTATAAGTATTAATATTATTATTACTATTATTTTAATTATTATTATTATTTTAATTATTATTATCAATATTATTACCATTATAAGTATTATTATTTTTAGTATCATAATTATTATTATCATCATTATTAGGTATATTTACTAATATTATTATTGTAAAATAATACAACTTTTTATTTATTATTATTAATAATATTTTGTCAAATGAATTTTAGTTATATAACACCATAGTCAATACATATAACATGTCTGTATTATAATAAATACCAATTATTTAAAGTACAAATATTTAAATTAGTTATTAAGGAAACATAAAATTTATTAAAATAACAATTATATCATTAATAATATATAAATTTGTTCGATTACAATTATATGTGTTAATATATATAAATGATATAGGTTCGTGAATCCAAGGCCAACCCTGCATTATTCAGTTTGTCATTGTCGTCATATGTATTTTACTACAAAATACAGTATGGTGAGTTTCATTACTCCCTTTTTATATTTATATTTTTGGGCTGAGAATACATGCACCGTTTTAGAAATGTTTTACGAAATAGGCACAAGTACTAAAACTAATTCTATGTGGGTTTAAACCAAAAATATACCCTTAGCTTGGTAACATTAAACTACTTGCCTATGAACGGTAGGCGCGAATCCTAAAGATAGATCTATTGGGCCTGACAAACCCCATCCTGACTATGGGATGCTTTAGTACTTCGAGGTTATTTTAAATACACCTGATCTGGTGTACTTCAGAGGGTAAAACATGAACGTTAAGGCTTGTTACTAGGTGCCTACAACTTATAGAATACTTTAATACACTTGCGAGTGTACGGATATTTATAGAAACTGAAATCTTGTGGTCTATTAATATATTGAAATGATTGTTATGATAAACCTATGAACTCACCAACCTTTTGGTTGACACTTTTAAGCATGTTTATTCTCAGGTACAAATTAAGTCTTCCGCTGTGCATTTGCTCAATTTAGGGACATTACTTGGAGTCGATCATCGCAATGGGACCAAATGTTGATGACTTCGTCCAGGTGGATTAGGATGGGTCGTCACAGTAACCTTAGTTAATTTAAAATGATTAATAAAAATTAATCATGAATGTAAATAATATTTGAAAATATTATTCGTGTAATGTACGTGAGTCACAAAGACGATTCGGGACATGCAAAGTCATGTACAGTAACAAGTAAATGTAATAAAATACATTCATTAACACGCAAGCATTAATAATAAACATTATTAATTAAACGTTGGAAAATCCAGGGTCGTTACATTACCCACCTGTTAAAGAAAATTTCGTCCCGAAATTTTAAGCTGAGGTAGATGGAGGAGTCGGGAAAAGGTGAGGATACTTCTGCATCATTTGATCCTCTCGTTCCCAAGTAAACTCAGGTCCTCGTTTGGCATTCCATCGAACTCGGACGATGAGAATCTTGTTGTGTTTCAAAGTTTTGACATCACAGTCCATAATTTCAACAGGTTCTTCCACGAAGTAGAGTTTGTCATCAATTGTAAGTTCCTCCAATGGAATGACATGTTCCGGTTCAGCAAGACACTTCTTCAAATTCAATACGTGGAAGGTAGGATGAACTGAGCTCAATTGAGTTGGAAGATCTAAACGGTAAGCAACGGGTCCAACACGTTCCAAGATTTCAAAAGGACCAATGTATCGCGGGTTTAACTTCCCACGTTTTCCAAACGGATCACACCCTTCCAAGGTGCAACCTTCAACATTACACGGTCACCCACGTTGAATTCAAAGTCTTTACGTTTTAGGTCGGCATAACTCTTTTGACGATCACGGGCTGTCTTGAGTCTCACTTGAATCTGAATAACCTTCTCAGTGGTTTCATGGACTATCTCGGGTCCGGTGATTTGCGTTTCGCCTACTTCGGCCCAACAAATAGGAGATCGGCACTTGCGGCCATACAACGCTTCAAAAGGTGCTGCATTAATGCTCGAGTGATAACTGTTGTTGTAAGAAAATTCGGCGAGTGGCAAATGCCTTTCCCAGGCCTTTCCGAAATCAATGACACATGCACGCAACATGTCCTCCAAAGTATGAATAGTTCGTTCGCTCTATCCGTCGGTCTGCGGGTGATACGCAGTACTCATGTCGAGGCGGGTTCCCATGGCTTCTTGTAAAGAACTCCAAAATCTGGAAGCAAAAAGGGGATCGTGATCTAAGATGATCGATAAAGGTACACCATGATGAGATACAACCTCTTTGATGTATAGTTGAGCGAGTCTCTCCATCGTATCTGTTTCCTTCATAGCTAGGAAGTGTGCAGATTTGGTAAGACGGTCAACGATAACCCAGATGGTATCGTATCCGCCCACCGTCTTTGGTAGCTTAGTAATGAAATCCATTGTTATCCTTTCCCACTTCCATTGTGGGATTTCCGGTTATTGAAGTAATCCAGAGGCCCTCTGATGCTCGGCCTTTACTTTCGAGCAAGTCAAACACTTCCCAACATAAGTTACAACGTCCTTCTTAAGATTGGGCCACCAATACTGTTCCTTGAGATCGTGATACATTTTACCGGCTCCTAGGTGAATCGAATATCTTGACTTGTGGGCTTCATCTAGTATAAGGTTCCGTAGATCTCCATAACGTGTTACCTAAATTCTTCCGGCATAGCATCGGAGTCCAGTCTCCTTAACTTCGAATCGAGAGACAAGTATGTTCAAATGTTCATCAGATATATTCTCCTCCTTGAGAGCCTCATCTTGGGCTATTCGGATCTGGCTGTTATGATTTGAATGGATGGTGATGTTCAAGGCCCAAACACGAAGAGGTGCCATCCTCTCTTTTCGGCTCAAAGCGTCAGCTACAACATTAGCCTTGCCAGGGTGATAACGCAGTTCACAATCATAGTCGTTTAGCATCTCGATCCATCGACGCTGTCTCATATTCAGTTGCTTCTGATCAAAGATGTGCTGGAGGCTTTTATGATCGGTGAAAATATTGCTCTTTGTTCCATAAAGATAGTGTCTCCACAGCTTTAATGCAAAGACAACGGCTCCAAGATCGAGATCATGAGTAGTGTAATTTCGTTCATGAATCTTCAGTTGATGGGAAGCATAAGCGATAACCTTTGTGCGTTGCATCAGTACACAACCAAAACCGCTTTTCGAAGCATTGCAATAAATGACGAAATCGTCACTGCCTTCAGGAAGTGATAAGATAGGTGCGGTGGTTAACTTCTTTTTCAAGGTTTGAAATGCAGATTCATGTTCAGGTTCCTAAATGAACTTCTTCCCTTTGTGAGTCAGCGCGGTCAAAGGACGCGCAATCAGAGAGAAACCTTCAATAAATCTTCGGTAGTAACCGGCGAGGCCTAAAAATTGGCGAATGTGCGTCGGAGTAATGGGGGTTTCCCACTTGCTGATAGCTTCAATCTTGGCGGGATCAACTTTGATACCCTGGTCGCTCACAACATGACCCAGAAATTGGACTTCCTTCAACCAAAATTCACACTTGGAGAATTTCGCATAAAGTTGCTCTTGTCTCAAGAGTTTAAGCACTAATCGAAGATGCTGCTCATGTTCTTCTTCGCTTTTGAAGTAGATGAGGATATCATCTATGAAGACGATAACAAACTTATCCAGGTATGGCTTGCAAACATGATTCATGAGATCCATGAATACGGCAGGTGCGTTGGTTAATCCGAATGGCATCACGAGAAACTCGTAATGACCATAACGAATTCTGAATGCAGTCTTCCTCACATCGCTCTCTTTCACCCTCAACTGGTGATAACCGGATTGCAAATCGATCTTAGAGTAAACTCTCGATCCTTGTAGTTGATCAAAAAGATCGTCAATGCGGGAAAGAGGATACCGATTCTTGATCGTTAATTTGTTGAGTTCACGGTAGTCGATACACATGTGGAATGATCCGTCCTTCTTCTTCACAAATAAAACAAGTGCTCCCCAAGGCAAGAAACTTGGTTGGATAAATCCATGGTCTAGAATTTCTTGTAATTGGCTCTGCAACTCTTGCATTTCGGAAGGTGTGAGTCGATAAGGTGCGCGAGCTACAGGTGCAGCTCCTGGCACTAAATCGATCTGAAACTCTACTGCTCTCGGTGGTGGTAATCCAGGCAATTCTTCTGGAAAGACATCAGAAAATTCATTCACAATTCGTACGTCATACACGCTCTTCACTACGGTTTCTAAGGTTTTCACATGTGCTAAAATAGCAAGACATCCTTTCTTCATGATCTTTTGCGCTTTCATGCAACTAATGAGATTTAGTTTCGAGCTACATCTCTCTCTGTAAATAATCAGGGGTTCACCATCTCCGTGTGGTATACGAAGAGCTTTATCTCCATAGATAATGTTGGCCCTTATCTTGGTCAACCAGTCCATACCGACAATAACATCAAAACTCCCCAACTTAATGGGTATCAAGTCAATCTCGAAATCCACAACAGCTATGTTGATAATGGCTCCTCGGCTAATATGGTCAACTTTCTCAAGTTTTCCATTGGCTACCTCTACAAGCATACTCTCCTTTAAAGGAACTAACGACCAATTTATCTTATCGCAAAAGTGTCTACATACATAACTTCTATCGACACTAGTATCAAATAGGACAGAAGCTAATAGATTGTTGATAGTGAATATACCTGTCACCAAGTGGGGGTTCTCACGAGCATCCCTTGCATTTACATTGAAAGCTCTGCCACGCGGTGGTCCGCCATCCTTTCGCTTGTTGGGACACTCATTTCTGAAATGGCCCATCTTCCCGCATTCATAACACTTTCTCGGTCCATTGGGGTTAGGCTTCCCAGTCATGGTGGTGATCTTGCAGTCTCTGCCAATATGCCCAGTCTTTTTTCATTTTTCACAAACAACGTTACAATACCCGGTATGGTTCTTGTAGCACCTCTTGCACTGTGGTAGAGTACCTTTGTAGTTGGGGTTCGAGTTGGTGTTCGAATTGGGATTCCCACCGTTGTTGTGCCTCTTAGCGGGGGTTTGATCATAGGCTCTCCCCTTGTTGTTATCCCACTTACGCTTATCACTACTACCCTCTTCGGACTTAGCCTTCTCCGGTTCATCGATGATAATTTGGTTCATTAAGGAATGCACCATGCGCATTGCTTCCGGGACATTGGGTGGCTTAGACGAGGTGACATTTTCCTTAATGGACTTAGGAAGTCCCTACAAGTACCTTTCCATACGCTTGAACTCCGGGGTAACCATGGTAGGACACATCAGGGCTAATTCTAGATACCTACGGTTGTAACCATCGAGGTCGTGTCCCACAACCTTCAACTGCATAAACTCAATCTCCATCTTCTGGATCTCTGTCCTAGGACAATACTCTTCAATCAAGGCCCCTTTGAATTCCTCCCATGTGGTAGTAAACGCCTCATCACTACCCTTTGCTTGAGCCAGTGTGTTCCACTAAGTTAGGGCGTCGTCAGACAGTGTACATGAGGCGTACTTGGTTTTTTCCGTCACCGAGCAGTTACTAACTCGAAACACAGATTCTAATTTCTCAAACCACCTAGTGAGGCCAACTGGCCCCTCAGTTCCACTAAATTTGTGGGGCTTGCAGCTTTGAAACTCTTTGTATGTGCATCCATTACGAATGAGCTGGATAACCGGTGGCGGTGGAGCTTGGGGGTTCATTTCCGCTAAAGCTGCGGCGACTCGTTCATTGATCATTTCCTCGATTTGGGCTGCGGTGGGTGTTGATCTTCCGTTGGCCATTGATGTTCTAAACAAACATTTTAACTCAAGCCAAAATCCAGTATTCAATATATAATAACACAGTATATAATAACCATCATGGAGTCAACACAACACACGTTTATTAAGTAATGCAACCAGGTACAAATACCACAGAATCATCATACAGTAACGTAAATAGAACACTTGTGCAAAATGTAAACAACACAAAGTTCCATTCATTAATAAAAAGTTGCATACATCAGCATAGGTTCGTACAATACATAAGTAAAACATAAAACTACAAATGAGATTACATAATGAAATCTACTACAAATGTCCTATGGTGATGGTGGGTGTAGGATGTCCATTACGTAGGACATCTGGTCCTCGAGCTCAGTTACCCGAGCAAGGAGGATCTCCACCTCCCTCGTCAGTTCCTCGACAGAGGGAGAGGCTGGTGGGGCAGGCGGTGCTGATGGTGCAGGTGGTGTCGGTGGTGCAGACGGTCCGGCTCCAGAAGTAGAGGCTGCAAAGCGGTAAGGCTTAAAGATGAAGGGATCAGCAGGATACGGCACAAGCCGCTTATGAGCGGTAACCTTACGATGCCGACCATGAGCGTCAATGAATGGTCGACCTCCATTAATCCCTGGAATGATGGTACCATCGAAACGGTACCTCTTCTTCGGTGGGGTGGAGGGTGGCTGTACAGGTGCATCATCAGGGTCCTCATCTGAATCCTCGTCACTAGAGTCATCAGTGGATGAGTCGACGGATGAAGAATCGGCGGATGATGGGTCGTCTAGATCGGCTGGGGGTGGCTGCACGGGTGGCTCTCCTCAGGCGGCCATCATCTGTCGGTATCTGGCGGGTCCGATCGGCACGAGACGTCTATCAGGAAGGCGTCAGCACCAATGGTTATGCTCATTACGGACTGGACCTTCCCCAAGTTCCGCGGGAATCACAGCACCACCGGGATGGTGCTGTGCCTCCGGAGGTCCTGGGGCACGTGGAGCTGGAATCTCCGGTGGGTCCACGTATCTGTCTAAGGTAACCACTGGGTCGGGCGTATGGCTACTGGCTCCAGAGGATGAAGCGCCAGAGTCACTGGAAGGTGTCGATGACGGCATCTGAGAATCGGAAACAATAGTCGGTGAGGTGGCTGATGAGTCTGTGTCACTGTCCAAAATGATGACAGGTGGAATATCCGACATCTGAACAAGGAAAAATAACTTTTTTCCATGTCAGTAAGTCATAAAGCAAGCATGTATAAGGCAAAGTAACTATGACAGTCTAAATCATGTATAGCAGTAAGTAGCATGGCAATAACGACAAGTATCATGCAATCGAAAACAGGTGATGGCATACAGAAGTGAAAGCAAGTAACGATATACGGCATATAGTAGTAAAAGTAAGCAGCAGCATGCAGCAAGTTCCGCAGAAACAAGTAAACTAGCAAGTTGTAGATTAGTCCTATTAGTGAATCCTATTCGGTCAGGTCTTGACTCACTAATGCAACCTAATTCCCTACAACCAATGTTCTGATACCAAATGTGATGCCCCGTACAAAACCATCGTGTACGAATCATCAACAACAGGATCATTACAAGGTCAAATACTATATGCGGGTTCAAAAGAAGTTTGCATTCATGATAAAAGGTGACGTCATAACCAACGTCAAATGTTTTACAACCAAAAGTATGCTTCTATGAACGGAAGCAAGTAATAATAGTACGTAACCCTTAGGTCGTTACAAATCATTGTTCAAAAGTAATAAAGTTTGAATGCAAGATAAAATGTTTCATGCGGTGACAACTCTAACAAGCGCAGCGGGTGTCTACAAGACATGACTAGTACAACAGCGGAAGCAAGCAACCTTAAGCACCTGAGAAAAACATGCTTAAAAATGTCAACACGAATGTTGGTGAGCTATAGTTTTAGTATAACAGTAATGTAAGGTAGGCCACGAGATTTCAGTGCTTCAACAGCGTTTCAAAACAGTATGAAAAGTATATGTATAATCGTGGGCACTTGGTAACTAACTTAACGTTTATTACCCCCTAAAAGTACACTTGGTGAGTGCGTATGTTTACAAAGTATTAAACACCCGTTAAATGCTAGCGCTACTAGCCCGAGTGGGGATGTCAAACCCTATGGATCCATATCTAAGATTCGCGTTCACCGGTTCAAAGACCAATGACTAAACGTTACCGAGCTAAGGGGAAAGTTTATGCCGTTGTATAACCCACACATATATAAAGTTTAAGTACTCGTGCCTAGTATGTAAAATGTAAAATGCGCATGTATTCTTAGTTCCCAAAATAGTTAAAGTAAAAAAGGGATGCTATAACTCACAGTGGTAAAGTAGTAGTAAAGTCGATATGCTGGAAAATAGTAAGCAAGTACGTAGGTCCGGAAAGTCCTCAACCTAAGTCAAAAGTTACTAAGTCAGTAAATCGTCCCAAAGGTTTAAAAGTATTTAAATTAAGTCTTAAGTATCATCATCATTCATCATCAAACAAAAAGTGTAAAGTAGGTTTCATTCTAGAAAAGAGTTTAAATCAAAGGCTGACTTCGATCAGTCACTACGGCCTATATAAAAACTGAAATAAGGTGAGACCAGTGGCCATGGCTCCGTATATAAGTCCTTTAGTTGCTATAAAAGTTATAGAAGCAAAATCGTCTTCGTTTGACCGTGGCGATGGTCTAAGTGCGAGTAGGTCAGAATTTTCAGCACAACGTTAAAAGGACATAGTGACGTTCAGAGGGCCATAGATCCTAAACCGTAACTCGGATTAAGACGAGTCTTAAACGAAAAATTATCTACTCAAACAGAGATAACTGAAAATCAACTTTAAAGTAGCCCAGGTATTCTGATCAGACCCTAAAAACAGTAGTTTTAGTGTTCCGGTGGGTTCTTCGTGCTCGATGCTCATCACGGTTCTCATCCTTGATGCATATAGCTTCAAGTGTACAACTCGTTGATGTGTTTGCATCATCTTTACCAAGTTTTGACCATCATAACACAAGTGTAAGTCTAAGATAAGTAGCACAACTCAATTAAGTGTTGCAAGTAGTTTGATGAACCAAAGTTACATCAAGATCTTAGATCCGACACATACATGAACTCTAAAAGTAATATTAAGCTACAAACTTGAAAGTAAACTAACTAATGAAGATCTTAAGTTGTAGAACATAGTTCTTAGTTAGATCTTGAAGATTCAAGACCCAAAAGTCTAGATCTAAAGTTACTAAGTTAAATCCTAAGTCATAACACTTGAATCTTTACTTTAATGAAACCATAAGTTATGAAACTTAGATTCTCATCTTGTAAAGTGTATGTAAGCTCATAAGCCCTTGTTTGCAACAAAATTAGAAGACCATAAGCTATAGAAACTTAGATCCAACACAAGTATATGAAGTTATAACTAGAAAGTTATACTTCCATGTTCTTGAACTTATAAAGTTAACTTTTAGTTTCAAGAAATATGAGATCAATATTAACTAGTAATACTTGACCAAATTAACAACATCACAACTTTAAAGTACATAAAATGAAGAAATAAATTAAATCTACAAGTAACAAGTTCATGGTTGTTCATACTTTAAAGATTCAAGCCAAAGCTTTGATCTTTAAGAAAGTAAACCTTAAGTTTACAAACATGAATACAAGTATGATATAACTCATGAACTTTAAATCTTTTAAGACATTAAGTGTAGAACCATAACTAGAAAGTTTAGGTTCTTGTATGTTCTTGTATGAACAAGATGATATGAAGAACAAACTAGAGAGTTTGATTCTTAATAACTAGTAAGTAACAACAACAACAAAGAACAAGTAACAAAACAAGTGAATGATGATGATGTTCATGTGTTTATGAATCGGTTTTAAGACAAGAAAAGAGGAAGAAAAGTCTTGAAAAAAACTCACAATTTGAGAGAGAACTTTGAGAGAAAATGTGAAGTATTTTGTGTGTGTGAGAAATGTGAAGGATACAAGTGAGTAAGTAATACAAAAAATGAAACAAACCCTCCCTTGTACCCATGCTTGGCCGACGGTTCTCAACAAAAGGGGGGAAGGGAAAAGTACACAAGTTACATGCATGTATTTAGTTCAAAATGGTATAAAGTTAAGTTGTTATGGGAAAGTGTTGTAAGTTTACATGTAACTAGCCTCCTTACTTCACTAACCATTCTAGTTTCATCTGAATGTGATACTTGCATAATAAGATGGGCTAACTTAGTCCATTAAGTGTGTAGGGTGGGCTTCTAAGTCCATGTAAATTTATAAAGCCCAAGTATGTAAGTAAGTAACAATTAAATAAACAAAGCCCAAGTAATTAACTAGTAACCTTAGTTAATTAAAAATGATTAATAAAAACTAATCATGAATGTAAATAATATTTAAAAATATTATTCGTGTAATGTACGTGAGTCACAAAGACGATTCGGGACATGCAAAGTCATGTACAGTAATAAGTATATGTAATAAAATACATTCATTAACACGCAAGCATTAATAATAAACATTATTAATTAAACGTTGGAAAATCCAGGGTTGTTACACTATTCTTTATCATCAAACTTTTAACTGTTACGGTTGTCTACAGTTTCTGCTGCTTCATTCAACTTTCCCAAAAATTCGAAGAACTAATTCGTAGATTGGGGTATTTTTCAGAAACTTCACATTCGAAGTATGTAAGTCTTGGAGATAGACATTATATGTATATATATATATAACTGTTGGCGTAAAATTACTGCGAAATTCGAGAATTAATGATGCAAGCTTTTTGGTATGGTAACTACCATTACAAGGTGTAGATGAATACGTGATAGGGTTTCAATGAATAAGTATCATGATTTTTCGGAGAGGCTTAAAGATCCATGAAGTTGTTGGTAAGTTTACTGTTAATGTGGCGAGATATAACAAGTTTCCCGGTAACAATGATGAAGGGGTAATCGTTATAATAAGGCTTATTCGAATGAACAATTGAAGTTGATTTGTTGGAGCTGTGATAAAACTGTCTACTTTGAAAAGGGATTGAAAAGTTATTTTTGCTAATAAATGCCAAAGGATCTGACACGGATACGTGTTAAACTATGACTTTGTTTTCGAGAGTTTTCAGGTGCATGACTGTGGGTAGCATGTGGTTGGGTCATCATCTCGATTGTTCATTATTTGAAGTGTCTTAAGGAATTTCGAGGGGTTTAAACACAGATTGTAATCGTTATTATACATATGATGTTGAATGATACAAATATTTTTCTGGGTTCTATGAATAGAAATAATGTTCTAGCATAGTTTTGAAGTCAAAGTATAGATTTGAAAGATATAGGAATATAAGAGTGATGTCTTCTGTTAAATCTTGACTTGGATTTTGATTTGTCAAAATCAGAATACGTAATCAAATTTGGATAAAAATGGTAGTTTTGATTCCTATAAAAGAATGTATATTGTTGTGAAAGTAGTGAGTATAGTTGGTGATTGCTGAATCAGATTCGAAGAATATAACATATTAATTGTGAATTTATATATATCTCTCGGGTATTACCTACCCGTTAAAAAAAATTTCGCAATTAATATTTTGTACAAAAGAATTTTATTACAGTCTTTATGAAAATATATATGTGTATATTTTCTTCAGATGTAACATAGATTTAATGAGTTAATATTAAATTAAAATCATTTGATTTACGGTTGAAACTAGAACTGAATAATTCCTAAAAACTTTAGAAATTACATAACTTTTACGGATTATTTCTTCAATGAAATTGAAATTATGAATCAATACTTCGTTATTTGTTGATGCATGATGTTGGTGTTCGTGGAATTCTTGTGAACTTCGCAAGGTACGAATG
Source organism: Rutidosis leptorrhynchoides (assembly GCF_046630445.1). Classification (NCBI taxonomy): domain Eukaryota; kingdom Viridiplantae; phylum Streptophyta; class Magnoliopsida; order Asterales; family Asteraceae; genus Rutidosis; species Rutidosis leptorrhynchoides. Next base: position 151,163,672 of record NC_092333.1, read on the forward strand.
ATGTTTTCTGAAAAGTTTCGAGTACATCGATGATGAAAGTGTAAAATCAAACATATATTGAATAATACACTTGATTTATTATGAAATGGAATTCATTGAATTGAAATAGAGATTGTAGTTAACGATGATTAAGTTGCTGACGAAGGATGTACATTATAGCATATTAGTAATATGAATTAACCGAGTAGTTAAAATTCACACATAATAGCTTAGTACGGAAAGATTTATTATGGTTTAAAAATAAATAAATATATATATATGATATACATATAAATTCTTCAGAGGGAATGAGTTAATACTTCATAACTCGTTATTTCGATATACCTATTGGTGATTGTGTTGACGATATCGTTGGTGGTTATGTAATTGATGGAGCTTGTAATGTTACAGTTGTTGCTGGTGTTGGTAATACTGACAGTGATGGTACTGTTGCTGCCGGTGCTGCTGGTCGTGCTTGTAACCTTTGCACCATATTTTCTAAAGCCAGTACCCGAGCGCGAGCTCGCTGACTTCTTCTATTACTCCGGGATGATTGGTGGTTTGGACGAGTGGGTGAATAAGATCTAGAATGTGAGATAGTATATAAGCGTGGCGAGATACTCTGGAAATGAGAGAGAAAATGGTGTCTCGAATAGGTTTGCCGGTAAGTGCTTCAGGTTCATCTCCAAGAGGGCAATGTGGTGGATGGAAGGGATCACCTTCTTCTTGTCTCTAATCATTGATGAGGCTACGAACCCATCCCCAATTCATCCAGAATAGATGATGGCTGATTAGTTGATCCATTCCAATCACACTGTTTTCGAAGCTCGAGTGAAACTCCATATCAGAATCCGAGGGACTTGAACTAGTGGGGAGTTCCATTTCGTGTGATTTAATAAAGAATTTTTTGATATGAAATGATTTCCGGCTATCGGATGGTATTCTAATTACATAGAATATCTATATATATAGTGCAAAAGATTTCGTAGATTACGGAGGAATTTACGGAATATGTTAGGCAAAGTTTACAGTAACAGATACGCTAAGATAAGAATTTTGTCTATACACTATCTATGCAATGAATGCAGTAAGACGCGTTTAGACTTAAGATGATAAGCAGTTAATTTCCGCCAAAAATGATAAGCAAAACGTTTGACATGCAGACACGGTCGAAGTCCAGACTCATTAATGCATCTTAATATCTATCAGTTATACACACTAATGCAAGACCTGGTTCGCTAAGACCACTGCTCTGATACCACATATAACGACCCGTCCTAATCCATAAGGATGAATACAATAACATATGGTTACATTGCGAGGTTCTGACCTCTATATGATACATTTAATAAACATTGCATTCGTTTTTAAAAGACAAACTTTAATTACATTGAAAGTTGACAGCCATGCATACCATTTCATAATATGTCCCAATCTATAAATGACTTAATAATAATCTTGAACTCAATGACTTGAATGCAACGTCTTTTTAAATATGCCATAAATGACTCCAAGTAATATCTCTAAATGAGCAAATGCACAGCGGAAGATTTCTTTAATACCTGAGAATAAACATGCTTTCAAGTGTCAACCAAAAGGTTGGTGAGTTCATTAGTTTATCATAAACATTCATTTTCTTCACTTTAATAGACCACAAGATTTCAGATATTTAATTGTACGCGTAACCCGAGTACAAAATAGTACGCATAACCTGCGAATTAAAAATCATTCATATGGTGAACACCTAGTATCCGACATTAACAAATGCATCTAGAATATCCCCAAATATACAGGTACACTCATCTATATACAAAATCGAAGTACTAAAGCATCCATAACCTGGATGGGGTTTGTTAGGCCCAAAGATCTATCTTCAGGATTCGCGGTCAATTTAGGGGTCTGTTCCCAAATTCTTAGGCTACCAAGCTAACAAGGGTGATATCCGGTATAATAATTCAACCATAGAATGTAGTTTCAAGTACTTATGTCTATTTCGTAAAAGAGTTATAAAAGCAGCGCATGTATTCTCAGTCCCAAAAATATATATAAAAATAGAGTAATGAAACTCACAATACTGTATTTTGTAGCAATAATGCAAATGACGGCACTGAAAAAGTGCAGGTTTGGCCTCAGATTCACGAACCTATATTAATTATATATTCATAGTGTATCACAATCCTAATGCTCGAGATTATCATGCAGAGGTTAACAAAATCAATTTGACCTAAAATGACTTCAAAATATATACATGTTTATTATATGACTTGAATATAGTCATTTTATATATTTAAATATGTTTATTAGATTTTATTTGAGTAAATAATACAAGTCCTTTATTAATAAACAAAAATTTATATTAAAATTTATATATGATAAAATATACTTTTATATATATCTTAAGTAATAAAATTTATAAAGTTCACTTAATATCATAAAAATGTAGTGGTATGTGTTATTAATATAATTATATTACGTGTGGTAAAAATATCTTTGTATCACATATTTATTTGATAAATAATATTGATAATAATAATAATAAGTAAAAATTGTATTATTTTGTAATAATAATTATTATTATTCTACTAATAATAATAATACTAATAGTTATATTTACTAATAATGATATTAATTATAATAGAGTAATAATTCTAATCATGATAGTTTTAATAATAACGATACTTTTTAATATTATCGATAATAATAATAATCATCATTTTATTAATAATACTAAAATGATAGTAATAATGATATTTTATAATAACAATGATATTTCTATTAAAAATGATAATTTTAAATAAAATGATAGTTATAATATAAATGATATTTTTAATAATAATAATAATAATAATAATAATAATAATAATAATAATAATAATAATAATAATAATAATAATAATAATAATAATAATAATAATAATGAAATCGATATTTTTCTCTTAAATCAATGTCTTATAATATTTTAATTTCATCATGATGCTCATACTCATTATTTCCTAATCGATTTGTTTAATAGCTTTTAGTTCTCTTTTATATCGCATTAATAATAATAATAATAATATTAATCATAATAATTAGATGATACTAATATTAGTTTTTATGATAATGATACTAATTATAATAATACTAATGATAATACTAATAATTATAATAATAATAATAATAATAATAATAATAATAATAATAATAATAATAATAATAATAATAATAATAATAATAATAATAATAATAACCTTAGTGATAATAACGATAGTATTAATAATAATAATAACAATTTTATTTATAATACTTATATTGATAACGAATTCGGTAATAATAATGACGATAACAATAACGACGATGGTAATAATAATAATACTAATAATTAGAATTAACAATAATTCAGTTGGCCATATCTTTTAATCCGTTCATCAAAATCATACGCTTTCTGAATGAAAAGTTATTAATTTTTTGCCACCTTTCCAACGACATGCATATCATATACCTTATCCCATTAACATATGTATTTAATTCATGGTTCATCATAAACTATCTAATGACAAAATTAAGCATACAAGCATGCATAATCATATATACTCGAGCACTAGTCAGGGATACACTATTAATATATAAAAGATAGGATATAAATGCTCACGTATCAAGATTGTGATTCAATATTGCAGGAAAGTACGTAGACGCAACGAAAATGATAAACACTAGTTTGACCTCACGAGCATACCCCCGAACCGTACCCATAACCTCCATAGCTATAACTGTGATGATCCGTCCAAATCCCTTTGGACGAATACATCATTCATTGATTTCACAGTGAGGTACTGACCTCTACATGATACGTTTTGTAAACATTACATTCTTTTTTAAAACGACATACCATAATTAAATATCATATTCCAAGGTTTTTGACGTTTGATGATTTCTACATATAGACAATCACCATAATTAATAGTTTACAATACTACATCCATTGATAATGCAGTCAAAATAAGATACATGGTGATGATTTTGTGAATGCAACGTTTTCTTAAATAAAGCATGTATGACTCCATGCACATAGCTTGTATAACATATAAGCAAACAGCGGAAGACTTCTAGGAACCTGAGAATAAATATGCTTAAAAGTGTCAACACAAAGGTTGGTGAGTTCATAGTTTTAATATTGCGCATAATCTGTATATAAAGGTGGATCACAATATTTTAGTTGTTTCATCCATAAACGTTTATCAAAATATTCTACAAGATTGAGCACCCTGGTAACTAAACTTTAACGTCTATATAATAAGTACCCCTGTTTTAACATACATGCAACCAACATGTACAATACACGCAAACCAACATGTACTAAACTCAAATAGCATACGTTCGCTTTATAGTTCAGGCTAGGGTCTCTATACCTGGAACGGACGGGGATGTCAAGCCCTATGGATCCATATACAACTACTCGCGCCCACCAGTTCTTATAACCGGCAGTTACTAGTTACCAAAGCTAAGGGATTTTCGGTTCAAACTCAGTGTAGCATTTAGTATGTACTTGTGTCCTTTGCATTTAAAATAAAGTGCATGTATTCTCAGCCCAAAAATATAGATTGTAAAAGCAATTAAAAAGGGAGCACATGAAACTCACCTTAGCAGCACATAAATTCATTCATCGAAATGTGACCGATACTCGGAATGCAAAGTAACCATAGATCTCAACCTAGAGAATATATGTTGGTCAATAGATGTTTAACAAGCTAGGTCTGGTCATAGTATATCACAATCCTAATGCTCGAGATTGGCATACAAAAGTTATCAAAAGTCATTTTAAAAGTCAATTTTGACAATTGTTCAACAAAACGAGACGTGCCTTATATAAGAATTCATTTACGCGGCTGGTAATATTTAAAAATCCAATTTATCAATCTTATAAACAAGTTGTTTAAATATTAATTGCAGATTCAAAAGCAATTCCAATTAACGTTAATCATAATTCAGTTGTCCATATCTTTTAATTCGTTCATCGAAATTACGCGATTTCTAAATGAAAAGTTATTGATTTTTTGCCAGCTTTCCAATAACATGCATATCATATACTTTTTATCAGTAGCATATGTATCAAATTCGTGATTCATCATAAACTATTTAATGACAAAATTAAAGCATACAAGCGTGCATAAGCATATATACTCAAGCACTAGACATGGATACACTATTAATATATAAAAGATAAGATATGAATGCTCACGTATCAATATTGTGATTCAATATTGCAGGAAAAGTACGCAAACGCAACGGAAATGATAAACGCTAGGTTGGACTCACGAACAAAACCCATGAACTATACTCATAACCTCTATAGTTATAACTCATAATTTCCTTAGCTTTATCCCGCTCGAAAAGCTTGTTTTGAAATAACTCGCTCATGAACTCGTCGTAGTATTTTATGTATAATATTAATAATACTCCTAACTATAAGATTAATAATAATATTAATAATAATAATAATAATAATAATAATAATAATAATAATAATAATAATAATAATAATAATAATAATAATAATATATGTAGAGAGATCGAGAGATAGAAGGTGGATGCATTCAGCAAAGAAAATTCGGGCTTTTATAGCCATTTCTGACTTTGACTGCTCCGCGATCGCAGAGTTTTTATGCCTTACAGCTTCGCGATTGCGAAGGTGCGCACTTCCAGCTCATAAATTTTTGTTTGCAAGCTTGTCGACATAATTTTATATTTATATATAATATATATAGTTTATTTTAATTAATTATATATTATATTATATTCTCGTGCATAGTTGACTTGTAATTTTAACTCCGTTGTCTCGTACATTTAAGCCCGATTTCTGTCTCGGTTCCGGTTTCTAGAACGTCCTTTCGTACGCTTAGAAAACTAGCACTTTACGTTTCGCGACGTGTACATTTATCAATAATTAGACTTAATCAATGATAAACTATATTACCCGAAGTATAACTTAATCATTTGAGTGTTTTGGTCATTTGCTTCCTTAAATCAACATCTCATTATCAATTAAAATATAAATAATAATATCAAAACGTTTTATTTCTAAATTACTGTTATATATTATTACATCGTAAAATATATATTATTTTGAAATACTTATTTAATTATGAAATAATAAACGAGTGATATAAACCTTTTTAAAAAAAATATATTTCGAACCAATATATATCTATATATATTTACAATATAAACACGTTGCAAGTTATATTATATATCTAATTCCAAATACAATCAAAAGGGAAAGATTTTCTAAATCGAAGTGGACCTCACAACAGAGACCCGTAACAATCGTAATAGCTATGTGATTGTTAGATGCTATCAAAATATCTTCTACTTCGATCGTTTGATAATATCCTTTAATTCCGCCGATAAACATATAAAACATATATTGAGACAAATACGTTTAAGGTAAAGTATTATACACTTAATACTTTGTTAACGTTTTCAAGTTATAATATATATATATATATATATATATATATATATATATATATATATATATATATATATATATATATACACACACATATATATATATATATATATATATATATATATATATACATATATATATACATATCTTATGTTTACAATCATTCGTGACTCGTCGAAATTTGGTCGAGGTTAAATGAATACATGAACACAGTTCAAAATCTTTGAGATTTAACTTATCAGACTTTGCTTGTCGTGTCGGAAACATTAAATTATTTAGGGATTAAGTTTAAATTTGGTCGAAAATTTCCGGGTCATCACAATAACCCATAATTTCCTTAACTCTATCCCGTTCGAAAAATCCGTATTGAAATAACTCGCGTATGACTCCGTCGTAGTATTTTATGTAAATATTACTAATAATAATACTCCCAACTATAAGATTGATAATAATAATAATAATAATAATAATAATAATAATAATAATAATAATAATAATAATAATAATAATAATAATAATAATAATAGAAATAATAATAATAATAATAATAATAATAATAATAATAATAATAATAATATTAATAATATTAATAATAATAATAGTAATAATAATAATAATAATAATAATAATAATAATAATAATACTAATAATAATAATAATAATAATAATAATAATAATAATAATAATAATAATAATAATAATAATAATAATAATAATATATAAGTGAGAGCAGAGAGATCGAGTGAAATATGAATTGAAACGAGCCAGAAATCGATATTTAAAGGGATGTGGCTGCCACCAACCCCCCTCATGCACTAGCATGAGTTTGTGAGAGGGATCTCATGCGAGTGCATGAGTCCCCATTTACAGCTCATATGTGTTCCAAAATCTTGCCGACGCTTCTTTTTTTATATTATTATTTAATATATAATATATTTAATCTTTAGAATTAATTAAATATTATATTATATTCTCGTGCATAGTTGATTTGTAATTTTAACATCGATGAATTGTACGTTGATGCTCAACTTACGTACCGGTTCCGGTTTCTCGAACGCATTTTTGTACGCTAAGAAAACTTGCACTTTACGTTACGCGACGTGTACCTTTATCAATAATTAGACTTAATCAATAATAGACTATATTACCCAAAGTATAACCTTTACATTTGAGTGTTGTGGTCATTTGCTTCTATAAATCAATGTCCTAATGTTTATCAAAATATATTATTTTAAATCAAACATTTTATGACTAAGTTAATATTATATTTTATCGCTTTGTAAAATATATTTTTATTTAAAAATAAATTTGTACATATAATATATAATTGAAATATTTATTTAATAATATTTAGTTTTTCAAAAGCTATTTATATTTCAAAGTATAATTTAAAATCGTTTACATAATGGGAAATATTGTATCATATAACGTTTACATTTTAAAACTTAAATAGATATAGTTCATTTATGTACTACCGTTTATTTGACTTCTCAAACATTCTAATTAACACAACTTATATCAATCAAATCAATAAACAAATGTTATTATTGTTCACTTAAGTAATTTGAAACAATATACATATATACATCAACATGTTTTAAATACACGTTGTAAGTTATTTATATATAACTCTAATAATTCATATCCTAACTTATTGTATATATTCTAGTTATGTTATTTAAACAAAACATTTTAATATTCTATGGAATCGAAAAACATTTCTGCACGTTTGAAAATGGATCAATCGAATATAAAGAATTTCAGTTCTCCACTAACTTTTGTCCAACTTTTGTTGTTTGACACTTTGTTCTCATATGTAGATCACTTTACCAATTATTCCGAATACCGTTAAAAATGAAAGGTTTCCTAAATCAAAGTGGACCTCTCAACAGAGACCTGTAATCATAACAAAATGTAACTGATAAATTAATCATTTAATTCCGTCAATAAATATATTAATCATATATTGGAACTAATACGTTCATGAAAAGTATTTGATGTTACAGCGGAGTGTATATGAAATACTATTATTTTTAAAACGAAATATGATACAAATTACACAAGTTTTTATTTAATTTACAGATGGGATATACCTAAACTCTGCTACAACACTATAGGCAGTGTACATAATCGTAGAGTTGTATAGTTTTTAGTAAGTCCGGTTCGTTCCACAGGGAGCTAACGACAACGTACTATATTTTTAACAACTATATTTATATAAAATATATATAATTATATATAGTAATATTATTATAAAAGGGGGGTTTACCGTTTAATGACCGGATTGTCGATTTTATATTTTAAGCATAAAGATAAATGACAATAATTAAAGTGCATAAAATAAATAACGATAAATAAATGACAATAAATAAAATGACAGTAAATAAAAGTACGATGAGAAATACAATAAAAGAATTATGCTTATTTAAACTTCTGTAATCATGATGTTTGACGTTTTGATTTTAATTTATTACACTAGGTTAATTGTCCTTTGTTCTGATTTCTTTGATACTTATCTGGTTTTTTCCCATAATAGTCCATCGGTCATAATTATAAAATGCTCGTCAAATTAACCTTATTTTCGAAGTCAAATATTCCAACTAATTAGGGATTCGAACTGTAAAAAGGTTTTGATACTTTGTTAATAATTACATCAGGTTATCGACTGTGTGTAATCCAAGGTTTTAATACTTTGTTAACAATTACATCAATTACCCTTATAAGTAATCCACCCCTGTTTTAATAAGATATGAACATTAATTTACCCACTTGATCAGTTTGAATAATCAATTACCCAACCCGAATAATTAATTAAATGATCGTAAAAGATGTCGTTTAACTGTCACTAAATAGGACATGCATAATCATTTAATAATTATTAGATTAACTAATTTGAAGATAGGTTCGACAGATTCTAATGAGTTGTCATTCGATTAGACAATACCCCCCATCTATTAATAGTCCATAGTCCAATGTTCACAAGTATCGGTCTTTTATTCAAACCCCAATTATGGTACAAAATTCAATAACCCCATCTTAATATTTAGTCCAACATCACGATTACTTCGGCTCAAATAAGCATAATAATAACTTAGTTACGATACATTAATTGAAAAAGGAAGAACATAGCTTACAGTGATCGTAGCGTCGCACGGACAGAATTTTGACTAACAAAACCTTAAAACATTTCTTACATTAACCCAATTATTATTAAACTTAATTCAAACTTTATATTATAAATATAAATATATATTACATTGATCAGAGGAAGGAAAAGAAAAAGATGAGTAATACTCGGCTGAAAACGATGCAATTTATAGGACCTGGCCAGACTTTCCCTGCCATGCGATCGCATGGGAATAAGGCAGCTAGGCCATGCGATCGCATGGTCACCTTGGACAGCTCATATCTCTTGTTTTCTAACTTGTCGACATATTTATTAAATATATATATAATTTATATTAATTATATATATATTATATTATATTCTTGTGCATAGTTGACTGGTAATTTTAGGTTTGTTGAGTCGCGCGTTGATGCTCGGTTTATGTCTCGGTTCCAGATTTTCGAACGTCCTTTCGTACGCGTAGATATCTTGTACTTTGCGTTCCGCGACTTGTACTCTTGTAATTTTTAGACGTTTCTTATCAATAAATAGAACCACTTGGATTGTATCTTGTACATTTGAGCTTTTTGGTCATTTGTGTCTTCAAATCTTCATTTGCGTCTTCAGTCTTCACACTTATTTATTTAAACGAATCTTACATAAAAATAGAACAATAGTAACTAAAAGCTTTACATATTGGAAGGATATTGCGCCTAAATATATGTTCATTTGGAGCACTATCAAATATCCTCACACTTGAACGTTGCTTGTCCTCAAGCAATATAGAACTTGAAATTAAATCACACTTCACTCGAATCACTTTTTTTATTCTCACATTTTATACATCAGTGATTTTGATACAGCGGTATGAACAATGATAGTAACGATGTGGTTTACAGTCCCACATGACTATGAAAATTTAGATCCTTTAAGGAAATTGGATCTTTATGAAAACATTTGATCTTTTGAAAATTCTAGCTTTTACCCTAGATAAGTTTTCCGGAATAACCCTTCACCGGTGTTTGCAAAATATTTTTGTGGGTTTTGTGGGTTTCAGATTTGAAAATTTTAGCTCAAAACTTATGGTTTTGTGTCACCCACTTGCTAACCTTGTATTGGGAAAGCACACGTCCAGTATACTTGCTCTGTATATTACCTTTCGGTAAACTACCGTCCGGTTGTAAAGGAAAGCGATGAACAAGCAACTGTTAAGGCGATGTCTAATGACATGCAAATGTTCATGGTCCACAACGTGTCGGATTCAGTTACTATCCTTTGTAGGAGCAATAGTAAAGATCACCCTATAATTTTTCGGTCTGGCACAAGGTCCTGTCTTCAACCATGCTATGCAACCACCGTTCTTACGGTTGACACCCGATTTGGTTCAGGTGACCTAATGAATTCTGATGAATTCTCAGGATTTTACATTCAATGGTAATGAACGCAATGAAAATATGGTTTCAGAAAATAAATCGGTTTTAATTTGATCAAAATATTTTCTCGTTCAAGCTCGAGTTTAGATATCATCGAATTTCATGAGTTTGAATTCTCAATCTTTAAGGTCAATCTCAAGGATTGAGTAATATCAGTCTTAAAAGCTGATTTTTGATCTTTAAGGAGATTATCCTTTCTGGATGTCTGATTCATTAGTCTTATCAAGCTAATTTGCATGGCGCCCTCCCCATTTTACGAGACAGATCATCTCATGGTTAGGATAAGTCTGACCACATGGCGACCCTGTTTGATGCTGAGGTCCGTGGATTTCCAGCTGATTTTCGAGATGACTTTTCTAGATTTTTCGTCAACCTACAGCTGGTCTGGACGACAACTTCATGACCTAAATCAAGAAGCGTGTGTCTTTTTCGGAAGACTTTACTTCATTTTAATGATAGAATTGATTCATCGTGTAGATCCATCTTTCTTACAGTAAATCGGGTAAAACTGATTAGTTTGCTCCAAAATAAAAGTTCCTGCAATAATCTTGTACAAAAATATGTGATATCTGTTTTAAAGAACTTGGTGCATTCTTCCCACACTTAGCTTTTATTTATTCTTTTCTTTGCCATTTTATTCTCCTTTATTCCATTTTAAATGAATTCTAACGTTTTGGGTTGTTTCTCAATTTATGTCCTCTCCAAGGTAACAATAATTTCAGTGTTAATACCTAGTTTTATCGTTTATAAATATGTATAAACATGATTTTGAATTCATTTAGTTGAAAATTTTTCAAATTTTCACAACATTTGGCAATTAAACCAAGTGTAAACCCGAAAGAATTTATAACCCTTCCCCACACTTGTGATCATGCAATGCCTTCATTTGCATGAAATCGGACTATAATTATAAATTCATGAGGGTGATTAGTGTAGAAAAGTGATTAAAAATACCCAGTTTGTAATTACTAAGCTCGTCGAATGATAGATGGCGCGCCTCATCATTCATTCCTTTTGTTGTAATTTCACATATGTTTTGCGTCTTATCGTCAAAATTAGTAGCTTTTTCTAAACTTAATGCCAGTCTTTGAAAGTGCGCTGTTTTACCCTGTTTTGTACATAATATAAACTACAAACAAAAATATACATACTTTTTTTTTATAAAAACCTTAACTTAATAAAATAAATAATTGATAAATTTAAAATTTTGTTTTCCTTTTTATTTAGGTAGAGGTAGTTTCGGTACATTTACCTAGTCCGTCCCTTGGCAAAATTTTAAAAATTTCATTTTAAAGCGATTGTTTTAAAAGCAAAGATTTTCGGGTTTTTTAAATTTTTTTTGTCATACTTTAGATCAATAATATTAAACTAATGATAATAAAATTTTTTGCCCCGCCCTCGGGTAAAGCAATTTCGGTTCTACGACCTAGTCTTTAACTTACGACGAATTTTAAAAATCATTTTTTAAACTTAATGAAATAAAGCAAATTTTTATTTTTAAAATTCACACAAAACATAAATTTAAAAAGAATATTAATTTCATATAAAACCTACAAAAAAAAAAAATCAGAATGGGGGGAGAAAACTAGTTCTTTAGTGTCTGCTAGTGGAAAAGACCAATCGGATTCTATTCTCAGAACTACACGAGAACAGAACAACTAACTCTAGACAACATTTTCTTTTTAGAACATTTGAATCTCCCCACACTTAGGTAGCTGTGGTGTCGAAATTGTAATTAACTTCATTGTCAATTTCTTTTGGACCATAATCAACTTGCATATCTGCGACATTTGCTTTAAGCCATTGGTTGAATTCCTGTGTAATATCCACAAATTCAACTAGTTTCACCTTTTCTTTAGGCGATAGATTGGATACTAACCGGTTACATAACTTAAAGTTCCCCTTGGTTCTAGCATCGCGAATCTGTTTAATAAGTTTCTTCATTGAACTATTAATAACGGGGTCATTTAATTTTGTATCAACAACGGGGTTCTTTGTTATCATGTCATCATTAGGTGTTGCTTCATCTTCCCCACACTTAGGTGTTTTATTATTGCTAAGCACTACCGTTGGAGTTGGTAAAACAATATGCTTCTCATCGATCATTTTTATTGGTTCAACGGTTTTGGTTGGTGGAGATTTAGACTTTCGAATCACAAAGGTGACTGATTTATCACCAACACTAGGTGTCATTCTACCCTTTCTTACATCAAATAACGCCCGTGGACGCTAAGAATGGTCGACCTAAAATTAGAGGAATGTTTGAGTCCTCTTCTATGTCAATGACAATAAATTCGACTAGAAAGGTTAAATTACCTACTTGAACGGGTAGGTTGTTAGCAATTCCAACTGGGTGCTTAATGGTTTGATCAAGTAGTCGAACATTCATTTTCGTTGGACTTAACTCACATACACCTAATCTCTTATATAATGAAAGAGTCATAACACTCACACTCGCACCTACATCTGCTAGTGCATCATACATGACACAATTACTAAGTAGACAAGGAACAATAAATTCACCCAGATCACCCAACCTGGGTGGAAGTTTTGGTGGAACTGTCTTCACCGGGTTTACTTTTACGGTTTTTTGTTTCTTGTACCTTCTTATTCTTCTTCTTCTTTCCAGAGGTATCACAAACTTTATTACCTATCACTTGCTCATACTCAACTCCTTTTCTTGAAAACGGGATAGGTGGTCTGTATGGTGCCACCACTGGCTTTACATACTCGGGTGGTGGTGGTGTTGTAACTTCTTCATTGTTACTCACATCTAAAACCTTCCCATCTTCTGGAGCTGGTTTTTCAGAATTTGTTGACACCATATTAACATTCTCATTCTGACGATTTACTTCAGTATTACTCGGTAGCTTTCCTTGTTCCCTCTCGCTCATAATGCTAGTAAGAGTACCTACGTGTTTTTCTAGATTCAAAATGGAAGCTTGTTGAGTTCTTAATGACTGATCAAACCTCTCATTCGTTTGGGTTTGAGATGTAATAAATTATGTTTGAGATTCCATTAGCTTTGCCATCATTTCTTCCATATTTGATTTTTTTCTCTTCAGTTTGTTGTGGTGGTTTATACAAGCCAGGTCTTTGTTGATTGAAAGTGTTTTTTTTGAGTTGGTTGGTTATTCGGACCTTGTTGGTTGTACGAGTTATTGTTGGGTCCATTTGGATTGTAAAGAATGTTTTGATTTCGATTGAAGTTTGGCCTTGGTGGTTGATAATTATTTTGATAATTATTTCCCGACCTTTGGTTCATGTAGGAAACATTCTCACGTTGTTCCATCATTTGCTCAATGTGGCAATCTTTCGTTAACTGTGGTCCACCGCATTGCTCACAACTAATTCGTATTGCGTGAATATCTTTAGTCATCTTTTTCATTCTTCTTTCGAAAGCATCTATTTTTGCGGAAACTGAATCAAAGTCATGACTAGAATTGGCTCTAGCTGCTTTAGATGAATGAAAGATATCTTTTTCCTGATGCCACTCATGAGAGTGGGAGGCTGATAATGCTAATAACGAACATATATTTCATAGCATTATCCCTCAAGAAAGACAAGCTTTTAGTTGCAATTGTTCTATTTACAAGTGATATTCGTTTAAATAATAAAAGGTGAAGACAAAAGACAGATTCGACGAATTGAAGACGCAAACGACCAAAAAGCTCAAAAGTACAAAATACGATCAAAGAGGTTCCAATTATTGATAAGAAACGTCTCAGAATTACAAGAGTACAAGATTTAAAACGCAAAGTACAAAATATTAAATTGTATGCAAGGACGTTCGAAAATCCGGAACCGGGACCAGAGTCAACTCTCAACGCTCGACGCAACGGACTAAAAATTACAAGTTAACTATGTATATAAATATAATATAATATATAATTAATTATATAAATTATATTTATATTATATTTATATATTAAAACCGTCGGCAGACTAGGATCCAAACTTGTGTGAGCTGGTTTTGCGAACTTCGCGACTTGTGGAGTTTGAAGAGCAAAAATGCCGCGACTCGCGGAGTCCCCAATTCTGAAATTGCCTATAAAAGCCAACGTATTCGACGAGTTTTAAAATATCATATATCAATCTCTCTATCTAAACATATTATATATATATTTTAATTTTAATTTCTAATAATAAGGGTATGTTAGCGAATGTTGTAAGTGTGTAAGTCGAATTTCTGTCCGTGTAACGCTACGCTATTTTTAATCAATGTAAGTTATGTTCAACCTTTTTAATTTAATGTCTCGTAGCTAAGTTATTATTATGCTTATTTAATACCGAAGTAATCATGATGTTAGGCTAAAAATATTAAAATTGGGTAATTGGGCTTTGTACCATAATTGGGGTTTGGATAAAAGAACGACACTTGTGAAAATTAGACTATGGGCTATTAATGGGTTTTATATTAACTAAAAATATTTATGTTCAACCTTTGTACCATAATCCCGGACAAAGAACAATTAACCCATGGGAATAAACTAAAATCAACACGTCAAACATCATGATTACGGAAGTTTAAATAAGCATAATTCCTTTATTTTCATATTTAATTGCACTTCTAATTATCGCACTTTTATTTATTGTTATTGTATTTAATTGCACTTTTATTTATTGTCTTTGTATTTAATTGCACTTTTAATTTTCGTACTTTTTAATTATCGCACTTTTATTTTATCGCACTTTTATTTATCGCAATTTCATTACCGTTATTTACTTTACGCTTTAAATTAAGTCTTTTATTTATTTAATATTTTATATTAGGTTTTAACTGCGACTAAATTTTTAAAAATCGACAAACCGGTCATTAAACGGTAAAAACGCCCCTTTAAATAATAATATTACTTATATATATATATTTGTATTTTTATAAATTAAACTAATATAGCGTTAAGCTTTGTTTAAAGATTTTTCCCTGTGGAACGAACCGGACTTACTAAAAACTACCCTACTGTACGATTAGGTACACTGCCTATAAGTGTTGTAGCAAGGTTTAGGTATATCCATTCTATAAATAAATAAATATCTTGTGTAAAATTGTATCGTATTTAATAGTATTTCGTTGTAAAATTTTATAGTATTTTATACCCCTTAGCTTTAACATCAAGTATTTTTGGCGCCGCTGCCGGGGAATCAATTTCTTGCTTAAAAGCCGGAAGCGCAACGCTAATATAAAAAAAAAATTATTTTTAGTTTACTTTTATAAAAAATACGCTTTTGTAAAAATACGTTTTAAATATTCGAAAACATAAAAAGAAAACAAAAATATAAATATTTTTAAGAGTTTGTTAAATATTTAAGTTTTATAAAGTTTCTTTATTTTATAAAAATATAAGTTTTATTTAAATATTTTGTGTTTATTTAAAGCATAAAAAAAACCGAAAAAAAATATATTTATAAATTTATTTTTAAGATTTTTATTTATAAAATTATAAGTATCTTTATTTTTATTTTAGTTTTTAAAATATAAGTTTTATTTATATTTTAATTAAATTAAAAATAAAAAAATAAAAAAATATAAATATTAAAAACCGAAACCTGTCAAACGAAAGCACCTTATCTGAAATTTCAAACCTCGCGACTCGCGGAGTTTGTTGCAAGGTGGAACCGCAACTCGCGGAGCCACCCTGACACGCGTGTCCAAAACCCTAACAGCATTAAATACGGAGTAATTATTATTAATTTTTTAATTATAACCCTAATTAGGTTAGTGTATTAATTTAATTAGTAATTAGTTTTTATTATTATTTTGCTTAATTAGTTTAATTAAATTAAAAAATTAATAGTTTTAATAAATAAATAATATAAAAATAATATTTTTATAAAAATTGTACTTTTTACAACTTTTAGTATATTTTTATATTTTGTCCCTTTTTAATTGTTTTAGCGTAATTTTTTGTATTTTTCGCTCATATTTAGTTTTAATCCATAGTTTTTGCCATAGTTATTTTTACTTCTAGATTTTTAGGATTTGCCGTAAAATCCCTTAAGTGCTTTCTTTTTAGACTAAGATTTAGGTGCTCTAGAATTTTGCGACGCCTTTTTTTTAGTACCTTTTTAAGTTATTGCCATTTGGGATATAGTTTTACTTGTAAGCTTTAATATTTTTAGACGCAACTTTTATTTTTTTAGTTTTTAGTTCCTTTTTAAGTTTTGACGCACTACTTTCTTATTTTTATTTTTCGACGCCTTTTACCTATGTATCAATTATCACTCCAATTGTAATCTCAATTTGCAATTTTAATTTTAAGTTAGTGATAGTAATAAGGTTGGGTTAGTCGAGTGTTTTAAAGTTTTATAAGTATCTCTTTTTCTTTCTTATTTTTCGACGCCTTTTATTTTTCAACCCTTTTCTTTTTCGACCTTTTTCGACGCGCTCTTTTTCTTTCTTATTTCTCGTCATTCTAGTTTTTAGGACATAGATTTTTATTCTATTTCTTCTCTAAATTTCTTAAAATTACGAAAATTTATTTTAAGTGGTTAAATTGATAGACATCAAAATTTTCTGGTTCGTAGTAATAGTTGGATTTGTATGTGGACCGGGTTATTGGAGCCAAACAGTACTCAATTATATTGAGACCAAACGAATCCTGCCCCTCTGCTGCATCTTTTGGCTATTCGAAACGTGGGCAAAATCAGAAAAGTCTATTAATTGGATAACTTATATAATTTTTCTTTCCTTTTAAAAACTAATAGGATATTCAGTGAATGCACCGAGCAAGACGTTCACCACCTTTTGTACATTCACCACCTGTAACTCGATCAAGACATCTAGCTAATATTACCGCCGTTGATTTTTTTTAGAATCGTCATCCAGTCGACCAAGTACTCCAATTCAAATTTCCGATAATCCATTTTTTGAACCCGACCTCACAATTGAGAATCCGGAGAATATTCAGAGACGATTCATAGATCCTGAACCATTAATCTTTCCTCCAGAACCACCAATCATTCAAACAGAGATTGTTGAGGAACGAACCATTAAATCAGAATCCTCTAGTGATTCAGATTCAACAAATTCAAATATGGAGAATCTGGAACCTTTAAGTATGGAAGACCGAATGCGAGCTAAACTCACTAGCCAAGGTCACGCAATTACTCATCAAGACATTAATGCACCAGATTATGAAATCAAAGGACAAATTCTACACATGGTGACTAATCAATGCCAATTTAGTGGTGCGCCGAAGGAAGATCCAAATGAACATCTTCGTACCTTTAATAGGATCTGCACACTATTTAAAATAAGAGAAGTTGAAGATGAACAGATATATCTCATGTTATTTCCCTGGACTTTAAAGGGAGAAGCCAAAGATTGGTTGGAATCGTTACCTGAAGGGGCGATTGATACATGGGACGTTTTAGTTGAAAAATTTCTTAAACAATTCTTTCCGGCATCTAAAGCCGTAAGACTTCAAGGAGAAATTGTTACGTTCACACAGAAACCAAATGAAACTCTATATGAGGCGTGGACAAGATTTGGAAAGTTATTAAGAGGATGTCCGCAACATGGTTTAGACACCTGTCAAATAGTACAAATATTCTACCAAGGATGCGATATCACTACAAGAAAAGACATCGATATAGCAGCTGGTGGTTCTATTATGAAGAAAACCGAAACTGATACTTACAAAATTATTGATAACACTGATTCCCACTCACATGAGTAGCACCAAGAAAAAGATATCGTTAGATCATCTAAAGCAGCTAGAGCCGATTCTAGCCATGACTTAGATTCCATTTCTGCAAAGATAGATGCTGTCGAGAGACGAATGGAAAAGATGACTAAAGATATACACTCAATACGAATTAGTTGTGAGCAGTGTGGAGGACCACATTTGACAAAAGATTGTCTCAGTATTGAGCTAACAATGGAACAAAGAGAGAATATTTCATATATAAACCAAAGGCCTGCAAAATAATTATCAGAATAATTATCAACCGCCAAGACCGATTTACAATCAAAACCAGAATTATAACCGAAATGTTTCATACAACAACCAACAAGGTCCTAGCAATCAACAAGTATCCAATAATACTTACAATCAGCAAAGACCTAATTTTCAAAACAAACCACAAACCGATGATAAAAAGTCGAATTTAGAAGATATGATGACGAAGCTAGTTGAAACTCAAACGCAGTTTTTCACATCTTAGAAACAAACTAATGAACAAAATGCTCAAGCATTTAGAAATCAACAAGCTTCTATTCAAAATTTGGAACAAGAAGTAAGTAACCTAGCAAGGTTAATAGGTGAAAGAAAACCGGGAAGTCTACCTAGTGATACAAATGCTAGCCCCCGAAATGAAACAGCTAAAGCCATTACCACAAGAAGTGGTATTACACTTAAACCACATGAAATACCTGTAAATCTTAATGAAGATATTCCTACTCCACAAGAACCACAACCTGAACAAGATAAGGAAAAAGAACCGGTAGTTGAAAAGGTTAATGAAGATAACATAGTTAAAGCTAAACCTTATGTTAAACCATACCAACCACCACTTCCTTACCCGAGTAAAATGAAAAAAGAAAGACTTGAAGCCGAGCAATCAAATTTTTTGGATATGTTTAAACAGATAAATGTAAATCTCCTTTCATTGATGTAATTTCAGGAATGCCTAGATATGCTAAATTCATGAAAGATCTAATCACGAATAGAAAGAAAATGGAAGAACTCTCGGCTGTTACTATGAATGCTAATTGTTCAGCAGTGCTGTTGAATAAGATACCAGAAAAATTATCTGATCCAGAAAGTTTCACAATTCCATGTTTTCTGGGTAGTCTTAGTTCAATAGAAGCATTGGCAGATTTATGTGCTAGTATAAATTTAATGCCGTATTCACTATACACTAAACTAGACCTTGGAGAATTGAAACCAACACGAATAAGTATACAACTAGCCGATAGATCAATAAAATATCCTAGAGGGATAATGGAGAACATGCTAGTTAAAGTTGGTACTTTAGTATTTCCAGTAGATTTTGTTGTTCTGGACATGGAAGAAGATTCTCAAGTTCCTCTCATATTAGGAAGACCATTCTTAAACACGGCTAAAGCAATGATGGACGTGTTTGGTAAGAAACTGACCCTAAGTATAGAGGATGAGAGTGTTACCTTTTCAGTTGATAGAGCAATGCAATAACCACAATCTGCAGATGATACATGTTATTATATTCAAACTATAGATTCACATGCAGAATTGTTAGAAGAATTTCCAGAATTACAAGGAACAGGAGAATGTTCTTTAGGAGAAGGAACTGAACCAATTGATGAAACTGAAATGTTAGCTACACTAATAGCTAATAGATATGAACCGACAACAGAAGAAATTCAAATGTTAAAAGAAGAAGACATTTATCGATATAAATCATCGATAGAAGAACCACCGATATTAGAGTTAAAGCCACTTCCAAACCATTTGGAATACGCTTATTTACATGGTGAATCTGAATTACCTGTAATAATATCGTCTTCTCTTACTGAAAATGAAAAATCTCAACTCATTTCTGTATTGAAAGCTCATAAACCAGCCATTGCATGGAAGATTCATGATATTAAAGGAATAAGTCCTTCGTATTGCACACATAAAATCCTTATGGAAGAAGGTCATAAAACGTATGTGCAACGCCAACGAAGACTAAATCCTAATATGCAAGATGTTGTTAAGAAAGAAATTATTAAACTGCTAGATGCAGGTTTAATTTATCCAATCTCTGATAGTCCATGGGTAAGCCCAGTTCAATGCGTACCTAAGAAGGGTGGCATGACAGTCATTACAAATGAGAAAAATGAGCTTATTCCTACTAGGACTGTAACAGGATGGCGTGTATGTATTGATTATAGAAAATTAAATGACGCCACCAGAAAAGATCACTTTCCCTTACCTTTCATTGATCAAATGTTGGAAAGATTAGCCGGAAATAGTTACTATTGTTTTCTTGATGGTTTTTCCGGATATTTTCAAATTCCAATAACACCCGAAGACCAAAAGAAAACCACATTCACGTGCCCTTATGGTACTTTTGCTTACAAACGCATGCCATTTGGACTTTGCAACGCCCCTGCAACCTTTCAAAGGTGCATGATGGCGATTTTTCATGACATGATAGAAGAATGCATGGAAGTTTTCATGGATGACATTTCAGTCTTCGGTGATAATTTTGAATCATGTTTAGTTAATCTTGAACGAATGCTTATTAGATGCGAACAATCAAATCTAGTACTTAATTGGGAGAAATGCCATTTCATGGTTAAAGAAGGCATCGTTCTTGGACATAAAATCTCAAAGGAAGGAATTGAAGTGGATAGAGCTAAAGTAGATGTAATTGCTAACCTTCCACATCCCACCAATGTTAGAGGAGTTAGGAGTTTTCTAGGGCATGCCGATTTTTACCGACGTTTCATTAAAGATTTTTCTAAAATTGCCACTCCTATGAATAAACTCCTAGAAAAAGATGCTCCATTCATCTTTTCAGATGAATGTATCAAATCTTTTAATATTCTTAAAGAAAAACTCACTAATGCGCCGATCATGATAACACCAAATTGGAATCTACCATTTGAACTAATGTGCGATGCAAGTGATTTTGCAATGGGAGCCGTTTTAGGACAAAGGATTGAAAAACGATTTCAACCTATATATTATGCTAGTAAGATGTTACAAGGAGCAAAAACAAATTATACAACTACTGAAAAAGAACTCCTTGCTATTGTCTTTGCTTTTGATAAATTTCGATCATATCTCGTTCTAGCTAAAACGGTGGTCTATACCGACCATTCTGCTCTTAGATACCTATTTTCGAAACAAGATGCTAAACCAAGATTAATCCGTTGGATCTTACTCTTACAAGAGTTTGATATCGAAATCCGAGATAAAAGAGGAGCAGAAAATCTCGCCGCTGATCATCTTTCTCGTCTTGAAAATCCCGAATTAGAAGTTCTAAATGAATCGGCCATACAAGACAACTTTCCGGATGAATATCTATTGAAGATAGATTATAATGAAATTCCATGGTTTGCAGACTATGCAAACTACTTAGTATGTGGATTCCTTGAAAAAGGATTATCGTACCAAAAACGAAAGAAATTCTTCAGTGATATAAAACAAAATTTCTGGGAAGATCCACATTTGTTTAAAAGTTGTCCAGATGGAATAATACGCCGATGTGTATTGGGAGATGAAGCCAATCAAATCTTAAACCATTGTCACACAGGACCAACAGGAGGGCATTATGGGCCTCAACTCACAGCAAGAAAAGTTTATGATGCTGGATTCTATTGGTCTACAATTTACAAAGACGCACACCTTCTTTGCAAATCCTGTGATGCTTGTCAAAGGGCCGGAAAAATAAGTCAAAGTGATGAAATGCCACAAAATGTCATTCAAGTATGTGAAGTATTTGACATTTGGGGTATTGACTTTATGGGTCCATTTCCAAAATCTCATAATAATCTCTACATTCTCGTAGCCATTGATCATGTATCTAAATGGGCGGAAGCACAAGCTCTCCCAACTAACGATGCACGAGTTGTAGTCAACTTTTTAAAACGTATTTTTGCAAGGTTTGGAACACCGAAAGCTTTAATAAGTGATCGGGGAACTCATTTCTGTAATAATCAACTTGAGAAAGTTCTCAAAAGATATGGAGTAACTCATAAAATCTCCACCGCTTATCATCCACAAACAAGTGGACAAGTTGAAAATACCAACCGAGCTTTAAAATGTATTCTAGAGAAAACTGTAGGATCAAATCCGAAGGAATGGTCCATAAAATTGGAGGATGCACTCTGGGCTTTTAGAACAGCCTACAAAACTCCAATTGGAACCACACCTTTCAGACTCGTTTACGAAAAAGCATGTCATCGTCTAGTAGAAATTGAACACAAAGCATTTTGGGCTTTGAAGACATGTAATCTTGATTTACATGAAGCTGGACGTCTACGGTTAAGTCAATTAAACGAATTAGAAGAATTAAGACATGAAACATATGAAAATTCCTTAATCTATAAGGAAAGAATGAAGAAATGGCATGATAAAAGAATTAGAAGTTCAAAAGAATTCAAAGAAGGAGACAGAGTTCTTCTTTTCAATTCACGATTCAAGCTATTTTCTGGAAAATTGAAATCAAGATGGTCTGGACCATTCATAGTCAAAAGAGTTTTCCCATACGGAACAGTAGAATTAATAAATTCAAATGGGATTGAATTTAAAGTTAATGGTCACAGAGTTAAACATTACATACATGGACCGATGAAAGTTGACAATGAAGTTAATCATAATTTCACCACCCAAGAAAACCTTCAAAATGAAAACATAAATATGTTATCAACGACATATGAAAAATCAAAATTGGAATATAGGGAGGAGTCAAATTTGAGTGATGAAGAAGAATTCTTATACAAACCACCCATTCCAAGAAACGAAGAAAAATGTGAACAAGAAGTTCAAATAGAAGTGAAAGAATCAAGAAAAGAACACCCAAAAAAGGTTTACAAACTAACTCGACTTACTAAAGCAGGAAACCCGGGTGAATTTATCATTTCTTGCTTGCTTAATGATGGTGCTGTATATAATGGACTCGCAGATTTAGGAGCAAGTGCAAATATTATGCCTCTTTCCTTATACAAAAGATTAGGCATGGGTAAATTAAAACCAACCAAAATAGGTGTTCAATCATTTGACCAAACCATTAAACACCCGGTTGGAATAGAAAATAATTTACTTGTTAACGTGGAAAGTTTGACCTTTGTTGCAAACTTCATAGTGATTAATATGGAGGAAAACCTTGATATTCCTCTAATTCTAGGTCGCCCATTTTTAGCAACCACCGAGGCATTCATTGATGTAAGAGAATGTAGAATGACACCTAGGGATGGTGATACATCGATCACCTTTGTGAACCAAAAGTTTAGATCTCCACCAACCAAAACTGTTAGACCAATAAAAATGCATAAGTGTGGGGAAGATGAAGAAACACTTAATGATGATCCAATCACAAAGAATGCCGTTGATGATATGAAATTAGATGAACCTATTTTTAACAGTTCAACGAAGAAACTTTATAAATGGATTCACGATGCTAAGATTAAAGGAAACTTTAAGTTATGTAACCGATTAGTATCCAATTTATAGCCAAAAGAAAAGGCGATGTTAGTTGAATTTGTGAAAGTTACGGAGGAAATCAACAAATGGATTGAAGTAAAAGTCAAAGATATACAAGTTGTTGATGATTCAATTGAAAATAATGTTAATCACAATTTCAAGTAAGTGTAGGGAGGTTTATGTATTTCTGTTAGAGTTAGATTTTCTGTTTTCGTGTAGTTCTCAAAATTGGAACCCGAATGGTCTTTCCCTAGCAGACCCTAAAGAACTAGTCTTCTCCCCCCATTCTGAATTTTTATTTTTTTTAGGTTTTTACGAAATGAAGACTTCCTGTGAATTAAACCATGGTCTAATGCTACATGCTTTGATCACTAAACGTAATAATGACACACTTCCAAGTGAATTGGTATCACTAATAAGAGGTAAATTGGATGGAGTAAGAAAAGAATCCAGATGCGAAGATAATAAGTTACAATTTGGTAAAGGAAAATCAAAATCCGCAGCGAAAAGAAGAGCACAACACCTTGAAAAATGTCACAAATGCGGAAAATGGTCACACGAAGGTAAATGTTCAAATAATCAAACCTATTCAAACACCGAATTTGTTACTTTCTGCAGAGATAGACCGTTCATATGTTTAGAAGAAAAAACATTAAATGCTCGAGGTTACGCCTATGTAGCCATGGAAAATCAATTAGTCCGACTATCTTATGAGTGGGCTAGAGCATATCACTAAGAAATCTATTTCACAAGTAAGTTTGTACAGTTTTTATTTTTTATTTTTATTTTTATTTTTAACCTTTTGATAATAAACGCTAATTTGTTCGCTATAAAGTATTAAATTGGTATTCGATGAAATTAGGTCTTGCGACCGAAATTATTGATATCATACAAAAATTTATTACATCACTGCGAAATTTAACGTTTATTCTTAAGGTATAAATATCTTTAATCAATCAACTCAAAATATTTCAAAAATTCGTCATGAGTTAAATTAGGTCATGGAACCGAAATTACTTTACCGAAAAGAGGGGCGCATATTTTTGATAATATTTGATTGATTAAAGTAGGATAAAAGCCAAAAAGATTTTTAATTTTATTTTTACCATATTTTTAAAATTAATATTAAATAAATATTGTAAACTGTTTAAAATCAATATATTTAAAATTGTAAATATTTGGAAAATTTATATTTTTAATATAAGTTTGAATGTATAAAAACAAAAATATAATTTAAGTTTGGTGTGAATTTTTAATTTTCCAAAAAAAAAAAATTTATATGAATTTTTAATATTATGCATTTTAAATTTAAGTTGTGTGAATTTAAAAACAAAAATTTACTTTATTTTGCTAAGTTAAAAATATGATTTTTAAAATTCGTCGTGAGTTGAAGACTAGGTCATTGAACCGAAATTGCTTTACCCGAAGGAGGGACGAGAACTTTTATTATCATTATTTTTAATCTTATTGAATTAAAGTATGCCAAAAACATTAAAAAAAAAACCGGAAAAAAAAATCGTTGCTTTTAAAACACGCTTTAAATTGACAAAATTTTAAAATTTTATCGAGGGACGGACTAGGACATCGTTCCGAAACGACCTCGTCCTAAATAACAAGGGAAACAAAATTTTAAAATTAATTAATTAATTATTTTATAAGTTAAGGTTTTTATAAAAAAAATAACTCCGCGACTAGCGGAGTTTGTAAAGGGTAAATGCCGCGACTCGCGGAGTTTGTAAAATCCAGAAAAAAATAAAACGCATAACAGATCAGTCAACACACTCCACACCCACAAAAACTGCAAAAATACACACAAAAACACATCACAAATTCGTATTTTTTCACCATTTTTCATCAAATCTTTCACAAAATTATGTTGAGAAGAATGCTATCAAGGAATTACTCATGGAAAATGGTAAATTTCTACACCTAAACACCATTTAATTCGAAAATTAGTGTTCTTGAGCAAATTTATACCCAATTCAATTTTGATGCTTTTTAGTGTAATTATACTTAAATTGCTTATGTATTGTGCTTGTATAACCTAGATTGATGCTATTTAACATGATTAGAAGCCTTAAACTTCAAATTTTGAGTAATCTAGGGTTTGTGTTCTTGAGCAATTTGGGGCTTTTTGATATAAACAGGTTATGGCCGATTTTTGTCATGAATTATTGCTAAATTAAGTAGTGTAACATGTTTAGGTAGTTAATTGATCCAAACTTTGAGCCTAAACATGATTTTTGAGAATTAAAGTGGACTTTTTCAAGTCTAAAATTCATGAACTTGAATTTTGAGAGATAATGCTATTTGAAACTTGTTTAATTGCTAATAATGATTATTTTGACATGATATTTGAGTTGAATGCTTATGAACTTGGCAAATATTTTCGTATATGCTTATTTGAAAAAGTGTAGATTTGATAAAAATATGAAAATGAGCATAAGTTTGATATAAATTAAACATGTCATTGTAATTATTTTGATTGATGATTTTGCTGACATTAATGCATATTTGGATGCACAAAAATTGTGTTTGATGTGTTTTGCAGACTGAAAGGGGTGAATCTTCATCCCAAGCTCGCATTGCTCCTCCTGAAAATGCGGAACAACAGGATGTTGATAGCTATTACAAACAAGATATACCTCATCCAGTTATGACATTTTCAGATATGCACGTGGAAGATTTGCACCCGAACTTGAGATTAGACAGACGTTGGATAGATTATCCAAAATACCAAAGGAGCTTGCACACTCTTCATTCTAAAGCTGTTGAAGTACCTAGGGTAATAGAATGGGAACCGTTAGAAGCCGTAGGATTGGCCGAACGGATTAGAGAATTACTTACACAGAGGTATGGTAATTCTACTTTTAACGATTGGGTACAATTATTCAACATGCGTAGACCTGTATATAAAGTATGGTGTGAAGAATTATTGTGTAGTATAGAAATAAATGATCGGGTAGCTAGTTTAACCGATCGAACTTTTATTAGATTTTTGTTAAGAGGTTCGATGCGCCACATGTCTCAACTAGACATGGCTCAGGCCTTACGTATATATACGCCTGAGGAGCTAGCATCTGCCGATTGTCGAGGGTTGATATTAAATGGTAGGAAGATTGATGAAAATTTTGATACGCATGGTGTATGGAGTCAAATGACTAGCCATTACCGATTTAAAGGGGGAAATTACTCTTATCTTGATATTGATAGAGCTGAATTAAGAGTAATTCACAGGTTTCTAGCGAACTCGATTACACAGCGAGGTAAAAATAAGGAAAAGGTAAATGAATAAGATTTATTTTACCACATGTGTATTCGAGACCCACAAAGCACTGTAAGTATACCTTATTGTGTGGGTTATTATTTATCAGCTATGGTTAGGGGGATGAGACCACACAGTATAATAGGAGGTGGTATATTTATTACATTAATTGCTGAGTATCTCGATGTGGATATAAGTCGGGGGGGATTATTAATCGAAGAACCAGAACCCCACGATACAATTGGTTTAAATGTATATCATGGTGCTAAGGTTTTGAAGAGGCGAAATAACGCCGCAGTACAATATAATGGAAGACATCCACGGGTTGAAAGAAATCAACAGCCAGGTAATGTGGGAGGGGGAAATGAAATGACAGAAATGCAAAGGTTTATAGCTTCACAAGAGTATGAAAATGCTAGACATCGAGCATTTGAAGATTGGAAAGTTCATCAAAACCACATCATAGCTCATTGCCAACATATAGGTAGAAACTATATTCCAACTCCAAAGCCCGTATTTCCTCACTGGTCTATAGAGATCCAACCACCATATCCTACTTATAACCCAGCTGAAGCATTTTATAACACATACGGTTATGCATGGAACCCCTACTGGTATCAGTAACAACCCTAATTTATTTGGTTTTATTTATTTTATTTTTGTAATGTAACTACATTTAGCACTTATGTTGATATTGTAATAGTTTTTATAATTTTCTAACTTTTATTAGATTTTAATAATTTTTGAATGTGGGGTAATATACCAAACTTCAAAAATATGTATATATGTTTGGAGTTTATCTTATGTACACAATAGGGTAAAACAACGCATTTTCAAAGACTGGCATTAAGTTCAGCAAAAGCAACTGATTTTGACGACAAGATGCAAAATATATGTGAAATAACAACAAGATGGAATGAACAAATGATATGCACCATTTATCATTCAGCAAACAAAGAACAATATGTTTGGAAACTTTGGTAAAATTTAATCATTTTTCTACGCTAATCACCCTCAATAATTTAAATTGTTACTGATTTCTTGCAAATGAGGGCATTGCAAGATCTTAAGTGTGGGAAGGGGTTAAATTCTTTCGGATTTTAAAATTTTTAATTTAAACACTTGGTTACCATTAAAAATACTAGTAACGCAGTAGTTGTATTAGAATCTAGTGCTCTCTGATAATAAAGAATAGCCCTAGTCTTATATACTGACTACCCAATTCTAGTAAAAATTTTCAAAATTTTCAATTAAATGAACTCAAAATCATGTTTATGCATATTTATGAACGATGAAAACTAGGTGTTAACACCGAAATTATTGTTACCTTGGAAAGGACATAAATTGAGAAACAACCCAAAATGTTAGAATTCATTTAAGAATAGAATAGAGGAAAATAAAAAGGCAAAGAAAGGAAAATAAAAGCCAAGTGTGGGAAATATTTACTAAGTTATTCAAATTATATATCACATATTTTTGTACAAATAACTGAAAATACTTTTGCTTTGGACTAAGCTAAAAAGTTTTACCCAATTTACTGTAATATATTTGAAAGAAAAGATGGATCTACAGGATGAATCAATTCCATCATTAAAAGGAAGTAAAGTCTTCCGAAAAAGAAACGCGCTTCTTGATTTAGGTCATGAAGTTGTCGTCCAGACCAGCTGTAGGTTGACAAAAAATCTAGAAAAGTCATCTCTAAAATCAGCAGGAATTCCACGGACCTCAGCATCAAACAGGGTCGCCAAGTGGTCAGACTTATCCTAACCATGAGAGGATCTGTCTCGTAAAATGGGGAGGGCTCCGTGCAAATTAGCTTGATAAGACTAATGAATCAGATCTCCAGAAAGGATAATCTCCTTAAAGATCAAAAATCAGCTTTTAAGACTGATATTACTCAATCCTAGAGATTGACCTTAAAGATTGAGAATTACAAACTCATGGAATTCAATGATATCTAAACTCGAGCTTGAACGAGAAAATATTTTGATCAAAAATTACAAACCGATTTGTTTTCTAAAAACCCATTTTCAATGCGTTCATTACCTTTGAACGTAAAATCCTAGGAATTCACCTGGAATTCATTAGATCACCTGAACCAATTCGGGTGTCAACCGTAAGAACGGTGGTTGCATAGCATGGTCAAAGACAGGACCTTGTGCCAGACCGAAAAATTATAAGGGTGAGCTTTACTATTGCTCCTACAAAGGATAGTAATTGCGTCCGACACGTTATAGACCATAATTAAAAGCATGTCAAGGGACATTGCCTTAACAGTTGCTTGTTCAACGCTTTCCTTTACAACCGGACGGTAGTTTACCGAAAGGTAATATACGGAGCAAGTATACTGGACGTGTTGCTTTCCTAATACAAGGTTAGCAAGTGGGTGACACAAAACTGCAAGTTTTGAGCTAAAATTTTCAAATCTGAAACCCACTAAACCCAAAAAAAGAATTTGTAAACACCGGTGAAGGGTTATTCCGGAAAACTTATCTAGGGTAAAAGCTAGAATGAAATTTTCAAAAGATCAAATGTTTTCATAAAGATCCAATTTCCTTAAAGGATCTAAATTTTTATAGTCATGTGAGACAGTAAACCATAACGTTACTACCATTGTTTATACCGCCGTAAAGAAATCACTGATGTACAAAGTGTGAAGAATAAAGAAGTGATTCTAGTATTTCAAGACTATATTGCTTGAGGACAAGTAACGCTCAAGTGTGGGAATATTTGATAATGCTAAAAACGAACATATATTTCATAGCATTATCCCTCAAGAAAGACAAGCTTTTAGTTGCAATTGTTCTATTTACAAGTGATATTCATTTAAATAATAAAAGGTGAAGACAAAAGACAGATTCGACGAATTAAAGACGCAAATGACCAAAAAGCTCAAAAGTACAAAATACAATCAAAGAGGTTCCAATTATTGATAAAAAAACGTCTCAGAATTACAAGAGTACAAGATTTAAAACGCAAAGTACAAGATATTAAATTGTACGCAAGGACGTTCGAAAATCCGGAACCGGGAACAGAGTCAACTCTCAACGCTCGACGAAACGGACTAAAAATTACAAGTTAACTATGTATATAAATATAATATAATATATAATTAATTATATAAATTATATTTATATTATATTTATATATTAAAACCGTCGGCAGACTAGGATCCAAACTTGTGTGAGCTGGTTTTGCGAACTTCGCGACTTGCGGAGTTTGAAGAGCAAAAATGCCGCGACTCGCGGAGTCCCCAATTCTGAAATTGCCTATAAAAGCCAACGCATTCGACGAGTTTTAAAATATCATATATCAATCTCTCTATCTAAACATATTATATATATATTTTAATTTTAATTTTAATTTTAATTTCTAATAATAAGGGTATGTTAGCGAATGTTGTAAGTGTGTAAGTCGAATTTCTGTCCGTGTAACGCTACGCTATTTTTAATCATTGTAAGTTATGTTCAACCTTTTTAATTTAATGTCTCGTAGCTAAGTTATTATTATGCTTATTTAATACCGAAGTAATCATGATGTTGGGCTAAAAATATTAAAATTGGGTAATTGGGCTTTGTACCATAATTGGGGTTTGGATAAAAGAACGACACTTGTGGAAATTAGACTATGGGCTATTAATGGGTTTTATATTAACTAAACAATACCTTGTTAATTTAATATACAAACTTATAATTTGACGTATTTATATATAACCACATACGCTTGACTGGGTACGGTGGGCGGGATATCTATAAATACCAATAATTATTCATTTTACCGGACACGGAACTGGATTAATAGTTAATACACTTGTTGAAACAGGGGTGAATTACATTCAAGGGTAATTGGTGTAATTGTTAACAAAGTAGTAAAACCTTGGTTTACACGCAGTCGATAACCTGGTGTATTCATTAAACAAAGTATTAAAACCTTGTTACAATTCGAATCCCCAATTAGTTGGAATATTTGACTTCGGGAATAAGAATAATTTGACGAAGGCTTTCGCTCTTTATATTTATGACTGATGGACTATTATGGACAAATCCGTATGGACATATTAAATAATCCAGGACAAAGAACAATTAACCCATGGGAATAAACTAAAATCAACACGTCAAACATCATGATTACGGAAGTTTAAATAAGCATAATTCCTTTATTTTCATATTTAATTGCACTTTTAATTATCGCACTTTTATTTATTGTTATTGTATTTAATTGCACTTTTATTTATTGTCTTTGTATTTAATTGCACTTTTAATTTTCGTACTTTTTAATTATCGCACTTTTATTTTATCGCACTTTTATTTATCGCAATTTCATTATCGTTATTTACTTTACGCGTTAAATTAAGTCTTTTATTTATTTAATATTTTATATTAGGTTTTAACTGCGACTAAATTTTTAAAAATCGACAAATCGGTCATTAAACGGTAAAAACCCCCCTTTAAAATAATAATATTACTTATATATATATATATATATATATATATATATATATATATATATATATATATATATATATTGTATTTTTATAAATTAAACTAATATAGCGTTAAGCTTTGTTTAAAGATTTTTCCCTATGGAACAAACCGGACTTACTAAAAACTACACTACTGTACGATTAGGTACACTGCCTATAAGTGTTGTAGCAAGGTTTAGGTATATCCATTCTATAAATAAATAAATATCTTGTGTAAAATTGTATCGTATTTAATAGTATTTCGTTGTAAAATTTAATAGTATTTTATACCCCTTAGCTTTAACATCAGAGGCTGTATTATCAATTATTTTGTGAGCTTCAGTTGCGGTTTTCTTCATAATGGAACCACCAGCTGCTGTGTCGATGTTTTTTCGTGTAGCGACGTCGACAGCTTGGTAGAATATTTGTGCTATTTGATAAGTGTCTAAATCGTGCTGAAGACATCCTCTCAACAACTTTCCAAAACTTGTCCACGCCTCATATAATGTTTCATTTGGCTTTTGCGCGAACGTAACAATTTCTCCTTGAAGTCTTACGGCTTTAGATGCCGGAAAGAATCTTTTAAGAAATTTCTCAACTAAAACATCTCATGTATCAATCGCTCCTTCGGGTAACGATTCTAACCAATCTTTGGCTTCTCCCTTTAAAGTCCAGGGAAACAACATGAGATAGATCTTTTCATCCTCAACTTCTCTGATTTTAAATAGAGTACAGATCCTATTAAAGGTTCAAAGATGTTCGTTTGGATCTTCTTTTGGCGTAACACTATATTGGCATTGATTAGTTACCATGTGTAGGATTTGTCCTTTGATTTCATAATCTGGCGCATTAATGTCGGGTCGCGTAATGGCGTGACCTTGGCCAGTGTGTGTGGCTCTCATTCGGTCTTCCATACTTTGAGGTTCCATTACTTCCATTTTTGAATTTATTGAATCCGAATCACTAGAGGATTCTGATTTAACGGGTTGTAGTTCAGGAGGAATGATTAGTGGTTCAGGATCTTGGAATTGTCCTTGAATATCCTCCGGGTTCTCACTTGTGAAGTCTGGTTCAAAAAATGGATTATCGGAAATTTGAATTAGAGTTCTTGTTCGACTAGATGATGATTCTAAAGAAAAATCAATGGCGACAATATTGGCTAGATGTCTTGATCGAGTTACAGGTGGTGAACGTATGAAAGGTGCTAAACGTTTTGCTCGGTGCATTCACTGAATATCCTATTAGTTATAAAATTAAAAAATTATATAAGTTATCAAATTAATAGACTTTTTTGATTTTGCCCACGTTTCGAATAGTTAATAGATGCAGCAGGTAGCCAGGACCCTTTAAATCGGAAGCCCACAACTCACCACTAACAAATCCAACTATTACTACGAACCAGAAAATTTGGATGTCTATCAATTTAATTGCTTAAAATAATTTTTCGTCGAAATTTAAAGAAAATTATATGTCCTAAAAACTAGAGCGTAGAAATGAGAAAGAAAAAGAAGCGCGTCGAAAAATAAAAATAAGAAAGAAAAATGTCGAAACATAAAAGTCTAAAAACTAAATCTAAAAAGTTGCGACTAAAGGTATTAAAGCTTAAAAGGAATTCTATATCCTAAACGGCAATAACTTAATTAGGCACTAAAATCTAAAAACTGCATCGCAAAATTCTAAAGCGCCTAAATCTTAATTCTAAAGAAAAAGCACTTAAGGGATTTTACGGCAAAACCTAAAAATCTAGAAGTATAAAATAACTAAGGCAAAAACTAAGTTTAAAACTAATTACGAACGAAAAATATTACGATATAAAAAAAATACAAATTATAACTAAAATGATAAAAATACAAATTTTATAAAGATATTATTTTTATATTATTATTTTAAAATTACTAAATTTATATAATTAATGAAACTAATAAAATTTAAAATTAATTAAAACTAAACTAAGTATATAAAATTAAAACCCTAAATCTAATTAATTAATAATAATTATTAAAAACCCTACCACGTAATTAATGTTTTAAGGTATCTGACAAGTCCAGTCAATCCATGCGGTCGCATGGGTTTCGTGCTTCTTGATCATGCGATCGCATGACAGGTAGTCCAGGAATCTTTTGGGCTTTTAATCGGCTCGGCCCAATTTCTTTATATATTATTTGATTTTTATATTTTTTGATTTATATTTATATAAAATATAAAAAATTTATATTTAAAATTCTAAAAATAAAAATATTTTTTTAATTTTATATATCTTATATATATATATATATATATATATATATATATATATATATATATATATATATATATATATAGAATTCTTTTTTTATTTTTTATTTTATATATGTTTTTAAAATAAATACAAAATATTTTTACAAAATTAGAGATAAAAAATATAGCGTTTCGCCTGGTCCCCGGCAGCGGCGCCAAAAAGTTGATGTTACAGCGGAGTGTATATGAAATACTATTATTTTTAAAACAAAATATGATACAAATTACAAAAGTTTTTATTTAATTTACATATGGGATATACCTAAACTCTGCTACAACACTATAGGCAGTGTACCTAATCGTAGAGTAGTATAGTTTTTAGTAAATTCGGTTCATTCCACAGGGAGCTAGTAACTACGTACTATATTTTTAATAACTATATTTATATAAAATATATATAATTATATATAGTAATATTATTATAAAAGGAGGGTTTACCGTTTAATGACCGGTTTGTCGATTTTATATTTTAAGCGTAAAGATAAATGACAATAATTAAAGTGCGTAAAATAAATAACGAAAAATAAATTACAATAAATAAAATGATAGTAAATAAAAGTACGATGAAAAATACAATAAAAGAATTATGCTTATTTAAACTTCTGTAATCTTGATGTTTGACGTTTTGATTTTAATTTATTACTCTGGGTTAATTGTCCTTTATCCTGGTTTATTTGATACCTATCTAATTTTTTCCCATAATAGTTCATCGGTCATAATTATAAAATGCTCGTCAAATTAACCTTATTCCCGAAGTCAAATATACCAACTAATTAGGGATTCGAACTGTAACAAGGTTTTAATACTTTGTTAATAATTACACCAGGTTATCGACTGCGTGTAATCCAAGGTTTTAATACTTTGTTAACAATTACACCAATTACCCTTGTATGTAATGTAGTGACCCAAACTTTTCCATGTTTATATATATTAAATGAAATTTATATTTACATGATTAAGTGTTTCCAACATGTTAAACAATCAAACTTGTTAAGACTTGATTAATTGGAATAGGTTTCATATAGACAATTGACCACCCAAATTGACCGGTGATTCACGAACGTTAAAACTTGTAAAAACTATATGATGATGATGATATATATATATATATATATATATATATATATATATATATATATATATATATATATATATATATATATATATATATATATATATATATATATATATGATTATATATATAGTTAACATGATTTTATTATAAGTATGTATCTCATTAGGTATTTTAACAATGAGTTATATACATAAAATTGAGTTTATTGAATTAAGAAACTCGAAATGATATATATAACGATTATCGTTATACCAACGTCTTACTAAATACATATTAATCATATTAAGATATTGATACAATATGTTTAATCATGATAAATGATAAGTAAACATGTCATTATGTATATTAACAATGAACTACATATGTAAAAACAAGACTACTAACTTAAGGATTTCGAAACGAGACATATATGTAACGATTATCGTTGTAACGACATTTAAATGTATATATATCATATTAAGATATATTAATATATCATAATATCATGATAATATAATAATTTAACATCTCATTAGATATAATAAACATTGGGTTAACAACATTTAACAAGATCGTTAACTTAAAGGTTTCAAATCAACATTTACATGTAACGACTAATGATGACTTAACGACTCAGTTAAAATGTATATACATGTAGTATTTTAATATGTATTCATAAACTTTTGAAAGACTTCAAGACACTTATCAAAATACTTCTACTTAACAAAAATGCTTACAATTACATCCTCGTTCAGTTTCATCAACAATTCTACTCGTATGCACTCGTATTCGTACTCGTACAATACACAGCTTTTAGATATATGTACTATTGGTATATACACTCCAATGATCAGCTCTTAGCAGCCCATGTGAGTCACCTAACACATGTGGGAACCATCATTTGGCAACTAGCATGAAATATCTCATAAAATTACAAAAATATTAGTAATCATTCATGACTTATTTACATGAAAACAATATTACATATCCTTTATATCTAATCCATATACCAACGACCAAAAACACCTACAAACACTTTCATTATTCAATTTTCTTCATCTAATTGATCTCTCTCAAGTTCCATCTTCAAGTTCTAAGTGTTCTTCATAAATTCTACAAGTTCTAGTTTCATAAAATCAAGAATACTTCCAAGTTTATTAGCTCACTTCCAATCTTGTAAAGTGATCATCTAACCTCAATAAATCCTTGTTTGTTATATTAAGATATCATTCTAAATCAAGGTAATACTCATATACAAACTTTGATTCAATTCCTATAACTACAACTATCTTAATTCGAGTGATAATCTTACTTGAACTTGTTTTCGTGTCATGATTCTACTTCAAGAACTTTCAAGCCATCCAAGATCCTTTGAAGCTAGATCATTTCTTATCACTTCCAGTAGGTTTACCTACTAAACTTTAGGTGGTAATAATATTCATAACATTATTCGATTCATACATATAAAACTATCTTATTCGACGATTTGAACATGTAATCACTAGAACATAGTTTAGTTAATTCTAAACTTGTTCGCAAAAAAAAGTTAATCCTTCTAAATTGACTTTTAAAATCAACTAAACACATGTTCTATATCTATATGATATGCTAACTTAATGATTTAAAACCGGAAAACACGAAAACAACTGTAAAACCGGATATACGCTGTCGTAGTAACACCGCGGGCAGTTTTGGGTTTGTTAATTAAAAACTATGTTAAACTTTGATTTAAAAGTTGTTATTCTGGAAAAATGATTTTTCTTATGAACATGAAACTATATCCAAAAATCATGGTTAAACTCAAAGTGGAAGTATGTTTTCTAAAATGGTCATCTAGACGTCGTTATTTCGACTGAAATGACTACCTTTACAAAAATGACTTGTAACTTATATTTATGACTATAAACCTATACATTTTTCTGTTTAGATTCATAAAATAGAGTTAATGTGAAACCATAGCAATTTGTTTCACTCAAAACGGATTTAAAACGAAGAAGTTATGGGTAAAACAAGATTGGATATTTTTTGATTGTTGTAGCTACGGGAAATATTGTAACAATTCTATACAAATCATATCCTAGCTAACTAATATTGTATTATATATTTATTCTAATATATTATGTAATCTTGGGATATCATAGACACGTATGCAAATGTTTTGACATATCATATCAACCCATGTATATATATTATTTGGAACAACCATAGACACTCTATATGCAGTAATGTTGGAGTTAGCTATACAGGATTGAGGTTGATTCCAAAAATATATTTACTTTGAGTTGTGATCTAGCCTCAGACGTGTATACACTGGGTCGTGGATTGATTCAAGATAATATATATATCGATTTATTTCTATACATCTAACTGTGGACAACTAGTTGTAGGTTACTAACTAGGACAGCTGACTTAATAAACTTAAAACAGTAAAACGTATTAAAAATGTTATAAATATATTTTGAACATACTTTGATATATATGTACATATTTGTTATAGGTTCGTGAATCGACCAGTGGCCAAGTCTTACTTCCCGACGAAGTAAAAATCTGTGAAAGTGAGTTATAGTCCCACTTTTAAAATCTAATATTTTGGGATGAGAATACATGCAGTTTTATAAATGTTTTACGAAATAGACACAAGTAATTGAAACTATATTATATGGGTGAATGATCGAAGCCGAATATGCCCCTTTTGCTTGGTAACCTAAGAATTAGTAAACCGATCTACTAATTGACGCGAATCCTAAAGATAGATCTATTGGGCCTAACGAACC
Source organism: Rutidosis leptorrhynchoides (assembly GCF_046630445.1). Lineage (NCBI taxonomy): Eukaryota > Viridiplantae > Streptophyta > Magnoliopsida > Asterales > Asteraceae > Rutidosis > Rutidosis leptorrhynchoides. Next base: position 151,201,585 of record NC_092333.1, read on the forward strand.
CCATCCAAAGTACTGGATGCTTTAGTACTTCGAATTCGTTTATATCACATCCGAAGGATTTCCCGGAATGAGAGGGGATATTTTTATATGCATCTTATTAATGTCGGTTACCAGGTGTTCACCATATGAATGAATTTTATCTCTATGTATGGGATGTATATTGAAATATGAAATCTTGTGGTCTATTATTATGATTTGATAATATATAGGTTAAACCTATAACTCACCAACATTTTTGTTGACGTTTTAAGCATGTTTATTCTCAGGTGATTATTAAGAGCTTCCGCTGTTGCATACTAAAATAAGGACAGGATTTGGAGTCCATGCTAGTATGATATTATGTAAAAACTGCATTCAAGAAACTTATTTTTTGATGTAATATATTCTTATTGTAAACCATTATGTAATGGTCGTGTATAAACGGTATATTTTAGATTATCATTATTTGATAATCTACGTAATGCTTTTTAAACCTTTATCGATAAAATAAAGGTTATGGTTGTTTTAAAAATGAATGTAGTCATTGAAAAACGTCTCATATAGAGGTCAAAACCTCGCGACGAAATCAATTAATATGGAACGTTTATAATCAATATGAACGGGACATTTCAGTTGGTATCTGAGCGATGGTCTTAGAGAACCAGAAAATTTCATTAGTGTGTCTTACCGAGTTTGCTAGGATGCATTAGTGAGTCTTGACTTCGACCGTGTTTTTCTTCAAAAACGATTGCTTAACATTTTTTTTTTGTTGAAAACTATATATTATTAACATGTAAATATTATGTGATATATTAATCTCTTAACGTGTTTGATATTGTGTGATAGATGTCTACCTCTAGTACAAATCTCATTGATTCACCTAATAATAATGAAGAGTCGAATATATTTTGGGAAGATTCACAAATTCCCGAAGAGGAACCGGAAGAGGAGGAACCGGAAGAGGAGGAACCGGTAGAAGAGGAACCAGAAGAGGAGGAATCGGAAGAGGAGGAACCAGAAGAAGAAGACGTTCTGGAGGAAGAAATATTGATACCTATAGTAAATCGATTAAATAAAAGAAAATCCTCAACCAACGGACCAAAGTTAATAATGCTCAATGGTGTTTCCGCCGAGGAAGCAAAATATTGGGAAGATTACCAATTTTCAGATGAATCGGATCCCGATGTGGATTCCGATGATGTTATAGAAATTACCTCGATCCAATTTAATAAAGTGAAAGAAAATAATAAGGGAAAAGGTATAAAAATAGAGAAACCCGATTCCAACCCCAATGAACTTTATATGTATCGGCAACATCCGTATTTCCTAAAATGTAACAATGACCCGGAAACCTCTAAACCACCAGGTTTTTCTAAACCATTATGAAAAAATGACAGCTCGTATTAGAGGAACACCATATATTCCTAGAAAATTAGGAAAACGAACCAAGTCTGAAGAAGAAGAAGAAACCAGTGATTCAGATTAGAGGGTTGTAATCATGTTGAGTATTATATGTATTGTAGTGTGCTTGTACTTTTATGTTCTATGTAAAAAATTGCTTGTATTGTTTGTTATTACGAATCTAATCCTTGTCTATTTTACAGTATAAAAACAAAATGGACGTTAAGGGTAAACAACCGAATATTTTAGAAGACCTACCAGAGGATATGATTGAGGAAATCTTGTCTAGAGTTGGTCAGAATTCATCAGCACATTTAGTTATGGTGAAATTAACTTGTCAAACATTTGAAAGACTTTCCAGAAATGCCTTAGTTTATAAAAGGCTTTCCTTTGATAGGTGGGGTATATCACATTGGGGAGACCGTAAGTTACGCCGTGTTTTCTTTAAAGCATTAAATGCGGGGAACCCAAATGCAATTTTACGCTACGGGTTAAGAACCTATTTTGACTCAACATATCCCAACATAGGATTTCGTGAATTAGAAAGAGCTTCTAACATGCAACATAAAGAAGCATGTTATGTTTACGGGTTAGTGATGTTCGCTTCTTACCAAAGTGAGAAAAAGAACATCAGATTGCAACTTTTAAATAAAACCTTCCCACAAGTGACGGATTCAGTAGTTGGGGTGAGAAACAAGGTTTTTAGATTATTACGGGGTTGTTGGACATTACGAAACCCTCGTCCTTTTGACGACATTACAACATGCTGCCTAGCCAATGGTCATAATGGTTATTTTCCACAAGACCAAGGATGGGAAGTCGTCTTAGTAAAACCAGAATGCATGACTTGTTTCTGGACTTATGAATTACGTGTCTTTATTTCCTTTGCTGTACAACTTGCGTATTAACTAGGTTTATCTTCAAAACTGTCCTGTATCAAAGTGTACTATATTTCATGTTATATGTAATATAGCGAAGTTGTAAGTTTGAAGAATATTTGTATGTGATATATTATTATAATCAGTTTTTCATATGGAATTGTAGCAGTTGAATTATATATTAGCTACTAAGTATGAACTTAACGGGTAGGTAGTACCCGAATTTAAACTTATAAAATGCTAATATGAAGAAAAAGCTTTTATAAATGAGTTCATATTATGCCACGAAATACTATTGACTACTCTTAATATTCTGTATGATTAACTCGATTCATTTGGCTATTTTGAAGGAAATGGCACCGATTACTCGACACACCATGAATATGAGCGAAGAGGAATTTCGTACCTTTCTTGCTGCAAACATAGCCGCAGTACAGGCTGCGCTACATACCAATAATAAATCTGAATCTAGCAATGCAGCTAACAGCGCAAGAAATCGTGCAGGATGCTCCTACAAAGAATTCACTGCCTGCAAACCTTTGGAATTTGATGGAACCGAAGGACCATTTGGATTGAAACGGTGGATCGAGAAAGTCGAATCGGTGTTTGCCATAAGTAAGTGTACTGAAGAGGACAAAGTTAAGTACGCTACGCATACCTTCACAGGTACTACGTTAATGTGGTGGAACACCTATCTTGAACAGGTAGGACAAAATGCTACTTACGCACTACCGTGGTCGGCATTCAAGCAATTGATGAACGAACAGTACCGTCCTAGAAACGAATTCAACAAACTCAAGGCAGAACTTAGAGAGTTACGAACACAAGGGTTCGACGTTACCACATATGAACGACGATTCACAGAGTTGTGCCAATTGTGTTCGAGAGCATTCGAAGATGAAGAAGAGAAGATTGACGCGTTTGTAAAAGGGTTACCAGTAAGGATTCAAGAAAATGTGAGTTCACACGAGCCCACTTCTATACAGAAGGCAAGTCGAATGGCTCATAAACTCATAAATCAGATTGAGGGAAGAATTAAAGAGCAGGCGGCCGAAGAAGCCAACACGAAACAACTCAAGAGGAAATGGGAGGAAAACGGTGACAAGAGTCACCAGTACAACCACAACAACAATTACAACCACAATCGCAACAACTATCCCAACAACCGCAATAACAATCGCAACAATAACCGCAATCCTAGCAATAACTACAACAAACATCCCAACAACAACAACTACAACAACCGTTTCAACAACAATAACAATCCCAACAACAACCTCAATAACAACAACGGCAACAAAAATCAAAAACAGCCATGTCATAGGTGTGAAGAAAATCATCAGGGGTTTTGCACGACATTTTACAACAGGTGTAAAAAAAATGGTCATAGCGCGACAAAGTGTGAGGTCTACGGATCAAAGTTTAACAGAACTAAAGGAACAAATAATGTCGGAACAAGTAATGCCGAAACGAATAGTGTCAGAGCAAGTAATACCAACACTGTTTGTTATAAATGTGGAAAACCGGGCCACATTATTAGAAATTGCCCGAATCAGGGGAATACTAATGGGCAGGGCCATGGAAGAGTTTTCAATATTAATGCGGCAGAAGCACAGGAAGACCCGTAGCTTGTTACGGGTACGTTTCTTATTGACGATAAATCAGCTTATGTTTTATTTGATTCGGGTGTCGATAGAAGCTATATGAGTAGAGAATTTTGTGCTAAATTAAGTTACCCATTGACGCCTTTTGACAGTAAATTTTTACTCGAATTAGCAAACGGTAAATTAATTTCAGCAGATAATATATGTCGGGAGAGAGAAATTAAACTGGGGGATGAAACGTTTAAAATTGATTTAATACCAGTCGAGTTAGGAAGTTTTGATGTAATAATTGGCATGGACTGGTTGAAAAAGGTGAGAGCAGAGGTCGTTTGTTACAAAAATGCGATTCGCATTATGTGTGAAAAAGGAAAACCTTTAATGGTGTACGGAGAAAAGAACAATGCGAAATTAAATCTTATTAGTAGTTTGAAGGCGCAAAAAAAAATAAGAAAAGGTTGTTACATCATTCTAGCAAACATCGAGGAAGTTAAACCTGAAGAAAAGAACATCAGTGATGTTCCCGTCGCAAAAGAATTTCCCGATGTATTTCTGAAAGAATTACCGGGATTACCCCCATATCGATCCGTTGAATTTCAAATAGACCTTGTACCAGGAGCTGCACCAATAGCTCGTTCTCCATACAGATTCGCACCCAGCGAAATGAAAGAATTACAAAGTCATTTATAGGAACTTTTAGAGCGTGGTTTCATTCGACCAAGCACATCACCATGGGGAGCTCCTGTTTTGTTTGTTAAGAAGAAATATGGTACATTCAGGTTGTGTATCGACTACCGAGAGTTGAACAAACTTACCATCAAGAACCGCTACCCACTACCGAGAATCGGCGACTTATTTGATCAACTACAAGGCTCGTCTGTTTATTCGAAGATCGATTTACTTTCTGGATATCATCAAATGCGGGTGAAGGAGGATGATATTCCAAAGACTACTTTTAGGATGCGTTAAGATCATTACAATTTTATGGTTATGTCGTTTGGATTGACTAACACACCAGCTGTGTTCATGGACCTCATGAACCGAGTGTATGGGCCATATCTTGACAAGTTTTTCATTGTTTTCATTGATGACATACTTATTTACTCGAAAAATTATCAAGAGCACGAAGAACATTTGAGAAAAGTGCTAGAGTTGCTGAGAAAAGAAAAACTGTACGCTAAGTTTTCAAAGTGTGCATTTTGGTTGGAAGAAGTTCAATTCCTCTGTCATATAGTGAACAAAGAAGGTATTCAGGTGGATCCAGCAAAGATTGAAACCGTTAAAAAGTGGGAAACCCCAAAAACTACGAAACACATACGCCAATTTTTAGGGCTGGCTGGTTATTACAGGAGATTCATCCAAGATTTTTCCAAAATAGCAAAACCCTTAACTGCATTAACGCATAAAGGGAAGAAATTTGAATGGAAGGATGAACAAGAGAAAGCATTTCAATTGTTGAAGAAAAAGTTAACTACGGTACCTATATTGTTATTACCTGAAGGGAATGATGATTGTGATATATTGTGATGCCTCAAAGCAAGGTCTCGGTTGTGTATTAATACAACGAACGAAGGTAATTGCTTATGCGTCTAGACAATTGAAGATTCACGAGCAAAATTATATGACGCATGATTTAGAATTAGGCGCGATTGTTTTTGCATTAAAGACTTGGAGGCACTACTTATATGGGGTCAAAAGTATTATATATACCGACCACAAAAGTCTTCAACACATATTTAATCAGAAACAACTGAACATGAGGCAGCGTAGGTGGATTGAATTGTTGAATGATTACGACTTTGAGATTCGTTACCACCCGGGGAAGGCAAATGTGGTAGCCGACGCCTTGAGCAGAAAGGACAGATTACCCATTCGAGTAAAATCTATGAATATAATGATTCACAATAACCTTACTACTCAAATAAAGGAGGTGCAACAAGGAGTTTTAAAAGAGGAAAATTTAAAGAATGAAATACCAAAAGGATCGGAGAAGCATCTTAATATTCGGGAAGATGGAACCCGGTATAGGGTTGAAAGAATTTGGGTACCAAAATTTGGAGATATGAGAGAAATGGTACTTAAAGAAGCTCATAAAACCAGATACTCAATACATCTTGGAACGAGGAAGATGTACAAGGATCTCAAGAAACATTTTTGGTGGCCAGGTATGAAAGTCGATGTTGCTAAATATGTAGGGGAATGTTTGACGTGTTCTAAGGTCAAAGCGGAGCATCGGAAACCATCAGGTCTACTTCAACAACCCGAAATCCCGGAATGGAAATGGGAAAACATTACCATGGATTTCATTACTAAATTGTCAAGGACTGCAAGTGGTTTTGATACTATTTGGGTAATAGTTGATCGTCTCACCAAATCAGCACACTTCCTGCCAATAAGAGAAGATGACAAGATGGAGAAGTTAGCACGACTGTATTTGAAGGAAGAAGACTCCAGACATGGAATACCAATCTCTATTATCTCTGATAGGGATGGCAGATTTATTTAAAGATTCTGGCAGACATTACAGCAAGCATTAGGAACTCGTCTAGACATGAGTACTGCCTATCATCCACAAACTGAAGGGCAGAGCGAAAGGACGATACAAACACTTGAAGACATGCTACGAGCATGTGTTATTGATTTTGAAAACAGTTGGGATCGACATCTACCGTTAGCAGAATTTTCCTACAACAACAGCTACCATTCAAGCATTGAGATGGCGCCGTTTGAAGCACTTTATGGTAGAAAGTGCAGGTCTCCAATTTGTTGGAGTGAAGTGGGGGATAGACATATTACGGGTCCGGAGATAATACAAGAAACTACCGAGAAGATCATCCAAATTCAACAACGGTTGAAAACCGCCCAAAGTCGACAAAAGAGCTACGCCGACATTAAAAGAAAAGATATAGAATTTGAAATTGAAGAGATGGTCATGCTTAAGGTTGCACCTTGGAAAGGCGTTGTTCGATTTGGTAAACGAGGGAAATTAAATCCAAGGTATATTGGACCATTCAAGATTATTGATCGTGTCGGACCAGTAGCTTAGCGACTTGAGTTACCTCAACAACTCGCGGCTGTACATAACACTTTCCACTTCTCGAATTTGAAGAAATGTTTTGCTAAAGAAGATCTCACTATTCCATTAGACGAAATCCAAATCAACGAAAAACTTTAATTCATCGAAGAACCCGTCGAAATAATGGATCGTGAGGTTAAAAGACTTAAACAAAACAAGATACCAATTGTTAAGGTTCGATGGAATGCTCGTAGAGGACCCAAGTTCACCTGGGAATGATAAGATCAAATGAAGAAGAAATTTCCGCACTTATTTCCAGAAGATACGTCAACACCTCCAAATGCTTAAAATTTCGGGACGAAATTTATTTAACGGGTAGGTACTGTAGTGACCCGAACTTTTTCATGTTTATATATATTAAATGAAATTGATATTTACATGATTAATTGTTTTTAACATGTTAAGCAATTCAACTTGTTAAGACTTGATTAATTGGAATAGGTTTCATATAGACAATTGACCACCCAAGTTGACCGGTGATTCACGAACGTTAAAACTTGTAAAAACTATATGATGATATATATATGATTATATATATAGTTAACATGATATTATGATAATTATGTATCTCATTAGGTATTTTAACAATGAGTTGTATACATAAAATTGAGTTTATTGAATTAAGAAACTCGAAACGATATATATAACGATTATCGTTATACCAACGTCTTACTAAATACATATGAATCATATTAAGATATTGATACACTATGTTTAATCATGATAAATGATAAGTAAACATGTCATTATGTATATTAACAATGAACTACATATGTAAAAACAAGACTACTAACTTAAGGATTTCGAAACGAGACATATATGTAACGATTATCGTTGTAACGACATTTAAATGTATATATATCATATTAAGATATATTAATATATCATAATATCATGATAATATAATAATTTAACATCTCATTAGATATAATAAACATTGGGTTAATAACATTTAACAAGATCGTTAACTTAAAGGTTTCAAATCAACATTTACATGTAACGACTAACGATGACTTAACGACTCAGTTAAAATGTATATACATGTAGTGTTTTAATATGTATTCATACACTTTTGAAAGACTTCAAGACACTTATCAAAATACTTCTACTTAACAAAAATGCTTACAATTACATCCTCGTTCAGTTTCATCAACAATTCTATTCGTATGCACCCGTATTCGTACTCGTACAATACACAGCTTTTAGATGTATGTACTAGTGGTATATACACTCCAATGATTAGCTCTTAGTAGCCTATGTGAGTCACCTAACACATGTGGGAACCATCATTTGGCAACTAGCATGAAATATCTCATAAAATTACAAAAATATTAGTAATCATTCATGACTTATTTACATGAAAACAAAATTACATATCCTTTATATCTAATCCATATACCAACGACCAAAAACACCTACAAACACTTTCATTCTTCAATTTTCTTCATCTAATTGATCTCTCTCAAGTTCCATTTTCAAGTTCTAAGTGTTCTTCATAAATTCTACCAGTTCTAGTTTCATAAAATCAAGAATACTTCCAAGTTTACTAGCTCACTTCCAGTCTTGTAAAATGATCATCCAACCTCAAGAAATCCTTGTTGTTTACAGTAAGATATCATTCTAAATTAAGGTAATACTCATATACAAACTTTGATTCAATTCCTGTAACTATAACTATCTTAATTCGAGTGATAATCTTACTTGAACTTGTTTTCGTGTCATGATTCTACTTCAAGAACTTTCAAGCCATCCAAGATCCTTTGAAGCTAGATCATTTCTTGCCACTTCCATTAGGTTTACCTACTAAACTTGAGGTAGTAATGATGTTCATAACATCATTCGATTCATATATATAAAACTATCTTATTCGAAGATTTGAACATGTAATCACTAGAACATAGTTTAGTTAATTCTAAACTTGTTCGCAAACAAAAGTTAATCCTTCTAACTTGACTTTTAAAATCAGCCAAACACATGTTCTATATCTATATGATATGCTAACTTAATGATTTAAAACCGGAAAACACAAAAAACACCGTAAAACCGGATATACGCCGTCGTAGTAACACCGCGGGCTGTTTTGGGTTAGTTAATTAAAAACTATGTTAAAATTTGATTTAAAAGTTGTTCTTATGGAAAAATAATTTTTCTTATGAACATGAAACTATATCCAAAAATCATGGTTAAACTCAAAGTGGAAGTATGTTTTCTAAAATGGTCATCAAGACGTCGTTCTTTCGACTGAAATGACTACCTTTACAAAAATGACTTGTAACTTATATTTCCGACTATAAACCTATACTTTTTCTGTTTAGATTCATAAAATAGAGTTCAATATGAAACCATAGCAATTTGATTCACTCAAAACGGATTTAAAACGAAGAAGTTATGGGTAAAACAAGATTGGATAATTTTTTATTATTGTAGCTACGGGAAATATTGTAACAATTCTATAAATATCATATCCTAGCTAACTTATATTGTATTATACATGTATTCTAATATATTATGTAATCTTGGGATACCATAGATACGTATGCAAATATTTTGACATATCATATCGACCCATGTATATATATTATTTGGAACAACCATAGACACTCTATATGCAGTAATGTTGGAGTTAGCTATACAGGGTTGAGGTTGATTCCAAAAATATATATACTTTGAGTTGTGATCTAGCCTGAGACGTGTATACACTGGGTCGTGGATTGATTCAAGATAATATGTATCGATTTATTTCTGTACATCTAACTGTGGACAACTAGTTGTAGGTTACTAACGAGGACAGCTGACTTAATAAACTTAAAACAGTAAAACGTATTAAAAATGTTATAAATATATTTTGAACATACTTTGATATATATGTAGATATTTGTTATAGGTTCGTGAATCGACCAGTGGCCAAGTCTTACTTCCCGACGAAGTAAAAATCTGTGAAAGTGAGTTATAGTCCCACTTTAAAAATCTAATATTTTGGGATGAGAATACATGCAGTTTTATAAATGTTTTACGAAATAGACACAAGTAATTGAAACTACATTATATGGGTGAATGATCGAAGCCGAATATGCCCCTTTTGCTTGGTAACCTACGAATTAGTAAACCGATCTACTAATTGACGCGAATCCTAAAGATAGATCTATTGGGCCTAACGAACCCCATCCAAAGTACCGGATGCTTTAGTACTTCGAATTCATTTATATCATGTCCGAAGGATTTCCCGGAATGATAGGGGATATTCTTATATGCATCTTGTTAATGTCGGTTACCAGGTGTTCACCATATGAATGAATTTTATCTCTATGTATGGGATGTATATTGAAATATGAAATCTTGTGGTCTATTATTATGCTTTGATAATATATAGGTTAAACCTATAACTCACCAACATTTTTGTTGACGTTTTAAGCATGTTTATTCTCAGGTGATTATTAAGAGCTTCCGCTGTTGCATACTAAAATAAGGACAAGATTTAGAGTCCATGCTAGTATGATATTATGTAAAAACTGCATTCAAGAAACTTATTTTTTGATGTAATATATTCTTATTGTAAACCATTATGTAATGGTCGTGTGTAAACGGTATATTTTAGATTATCATTATTTGATAATCTACGTAATGCTTTTTAAACCTTTATCGATAAAATAAAGGTGATGGTTGTTTTAAAAATGAATGCAGTCTTTGAAAAATGTCTCATATAGAGGTCAAAACCTCGCGACGAAATCAATTAATATGGAACGTTTATAATCAATATGAACGGGACATTTCATATAATCCACCCCTGTTTTAATAAGATATGAACATTAATTTACCCACTTGATCAGTTTGAATAATCAATTACCCAACCCGAATAATTAATTAAATGATCGTAAAAGATGTCGTATAAACGTCACTAAATAGGACATGCATAATCATTTAATAATTATTAGATTAACTAATTTGAAGATAGGTTCGACAGATTCTAATGAGTTGTCATTCGATTAGACAATACCCCCCATCTATTAATAGTCCATAGTCCAATGTCCACAAGTGTCGGTCCTTTGTCCAAATCCCAATTATGGTACAAAATTCAATAACCTCATCTTAATATTTAGTCCAACATCACGATTACTTTCGGCTTAAATAATTTTTTACATTAACCCAATTTCTTACATTAACCCGATTATTATTAAACTTACAAAACCTTAAAAAATTTCTTACATTAACCCAATTATTATTAAACTTAATTTAAACTTTATATTATAAATATAAATATATATTACATTGATTAGAGGAAGGAAAAGAAAAAGATGTGTAATACTCGGCTGAAAACATTGCAATTTATAAGACCTGGCCAGACTTTCCCTGCCATGCGATCGCATGGGAATAAGGCAACCAGGCCATGCGATCGCATGGCCACCTTGGACAGCTCATATCTCTTGTTTTTTAGCTTGTCGATATATTTATTAAATATATATAATTTATATAATTTATATTAATTATATATATGTTATATTATATTCTTGTGCATAGTTGACTGGTAATTTTAGGTCCGTTGAGTCGCGCGTTGATGCTCGGTTTATGTCTCGGTTCTGGATTTTCGAACGTCCTTTCGTACGCGTAGATATCTTGTACTTTGCGTTCCGCGACTTGTACTCTTGTAATTTTTAGACGTTTCTTATCAATAAATGGAACCACTTGGATTGTATCTTATATATTTGAGCTTTTTGGTCATTTATGTCTTCAAATCTTCATTTGCGTCTTCAGTCTTCACACTTATTTATTTAAACGAATATTACATAAAAATAGAACAATAGTAACTAAAAGCTTTACATATTGGAAGGATATTGCGCCTAAATATATGTTCATTTGGAGCACTATCAGTATTATACATCTAATACTTTGTTAACATTTTCAAATTATAATATATATACATATATATATATATATATAATCATATCCATTTATATAATGGTTCGTGAATCGTCGGAATTTGGTCGAGGTTAAATGAATGTATGAACACAGTTTAAAATTCTTGAGATTTAACTTAACAACTTTGCTTATCGTGTCAGAATAATATAAAGATAAAGTTTAAATTTGGTCGGAAATGTCCGGGTCGTCACACTTCTCTTGAAGATCTTCTGAAAGATAAGTAGTGCGCAGTTTCGGCTCGTGATAAGTCTTGAAGTCCGATAAGAATATAATCCACGGTTTTGCTGGTTGACCCATAAATGTCAATCATAGAAGCAGTGCTGGTGGTGATTATCTCTCTGATGGGATGCTCATTTCAGAGGTCTTCAAACAATGTTAGATACTGTATCTTTAGAATCTCGAAATCTTCAGAATGGTGATCTCCACAGTAAGAGTCTGTAGCTTTGCACAGATTGTTAAAAGACGAAGCTAAAAAAGAAGTGAACAGCAATCCTGGCCTGAGCATCAACGTCACCGTCTTTGAGTATATCTCCCGACATCCTGCTTTGAATGTGAAACTTGGATCTGTGGATTCGTGGAAGATACGTGAAATCTGCTTCATAACATAGGTAGCAATGTTGACTCAATCTAGTTTAAGATGAGAGAACGGATTGTTACACCCTACTTCCTCTGTAATTGCATCTCGTAACTCTTTGATAATCAGATCAGCATGGTGATCAATTGTTACATAAATCGCTAGCCTATCTGGTGTGCTTTCGAAATTATCTCTTTCCAAGAGGGCAAAAAAGCTGTGAATATCCTCGATCATTTGTAAATCAGAGTGATAAGTCGGGCGTCCGGTGGAAAGATCCATGTGCTTCTGGATGAGAGTCAGTAGTTCTCGTTGGTTTGCTAAGAACGAAAGTGCAGATTCGGCTAAGGCATTGTAAATCTTATAGTAAATGATCTTCTGATCTCGACAGTATCTTGTCTCAAAAATAGTGTGAACCACTGAATTGTGCTCTCGTTGCCTTTCTTCTTGGTAGATATGATCGTAAAGCGTATTGATAAAGTCTTGAATACATTCTTCTAGGATTTCAACATCATTGTCTTCTCTTTGGAGATAGAGGTTGTATTCCTCTTGGATAGCCGTAACTCATTTCGTTAAGCGTAGCATGAAATCAATTGTTGATTTACGAATGGCCTCGAGAATATCTTCAAATTCATCGGTATCATTGATGAAGGTTATCATGTCTACGTGTGTAGATATGACCGGAATCCGATCTGAAGAAGAGTCCGGCTCCCCTTGATCTGGTTCGGCTGGAGAGTGAGAGTTATCCAGAATGTCTTCATGTTGCTCTTCCTCGTCATCATCGGTATAGTGTTCTTCTGAGGATGCGTTTGATGAACGGGTTTCTTCAGTATTCTGATTCTCCACTTTGATACTTGCAGGGTCAATTCCTATATCCTTAACCTCCACCTTGTCAGTCTTCTTCTTGAAACGAATGATTAAACTGTGATCTTCCATCTCAAGCCTCAATAAATCTTCGTGATGCTTAACGCTTAGAGAGGGTATTATCGCAGTTTCTTTTACGTCTTCCATTTCCTCTTCCTCTTCAGATTCCTCCTCTTCCTCTATTTCTTCATTGGGATCCTCTTCTTCCATTTCTGGGTCGTCTACAAACTGTAACTCGACACCCATCTCGATATCATCGGCTGGTGGTGAAGACTCGTCATCGAAAGTGATCCGTCTGGTGGAAATAGCAAACATCTCTTCCTGTCCAGAAAGATCAGTTGGTCGGTCAATTTTGAAGGTAACGCTCTCCCCATGTGATCGCAAGATCAAGGTTTGATTGTACACATCAATGACAGTCCTAGCTGTATTCATAAAAGGTCTTCCTAACACTACTGGTATGTGTAGGTCTTCCTTAATATCCATTACTACGAAATCCGTAGGATACAAGAATTTGTCAACTTTTACCAAGAATTCTCAACTATGCCCTTAGGATATCGAATTGTGTGATCGGAAAGTTGGATTGTCATTTTAGTTGGAGATAAGTCTCCTAACTCTAATCTCTTATAGAGAGAGTAGGGGATTAGGTTAATACTTGCTCCTAAATCTGCTAGCGCATGAATGGTTCCAGATTGGTAGATTGAACATGGGAAAACGAATCAGCCCGTATCTCTTAGCTTTGGTGGTAGAGAGTTTCTGAGTAATGCAGAGCATTCTACACTTAGGGGAATTTTGTTAGAATCTGGTATCCTCTCCTTTGTAGAGAGAAGCCTTCAGATGTATCTCTTCTTTTTAGGAACTTTGGACATGGTGTCCAGGAATCTCCCATCAAGTTTTAAAGAATCAAGCTTGGATGGTTCCTCATGTAGCCTTCCAGGATAGGGTACATGAACTGGAGTTGTAGGGGTTAACTTTTGAGTATACATTGATTTGTTCTTGAGCCTAGCTAACCTTCTCCGTGGTTCTTCCTCTGGGATTATGGAATCCATTTGTTTCGCTTCTTCGATGTGGGGATTTTGGATAGTATTACTAGGTAATCTCCCTTGTGGTCGGGTTTCAAGGCGTTGTGATAACTGTCTGAGCTGTGTCTCCAGGATTTTGAGCAGAGCTAATTAATTTCTCATTAGTATCTCCGTCTGATCTTGTCTGGCTAAAGTTCTCTGATTTAGCTGTTGTTGTCCTTGAATGAACTGAGTCAACTGATCATCAGCTCCGAGAGTGGGGTTAGTTGCTTTTGTAATCTGGGTGGTAGGGGAATTTTCCTCGACTGGTGGACCAGTGAGTGGAAGTGGTTGATCGTAGGTCAATTGAGATTGTTGGGCTGGATAAGGTGGGTAGCGATAGCGAAAAGGTTAGTTGCTTCATTGAAATTGATTAACCCTAGGTTGTTGATTGAATCCGGGATTTGGTGGACGAGTTGGGTATTGAATGTAACATACTGAACCGTCAGGGTTTCGTACTCAACTTGATATTCTTCAGTAGGTTGCGGGTTGGTACACTTAACACAAGCCTGAGCTTGGGTAACCTGCTGTGGCTGCGTCTTCAATTCTCTAAGTTGTTTAGCGAGAGATTCCATCTTATCTGTGAGGGATTTGATGGCCTCCGTTTGATTGTTAAGTGCAGAGAGTGGGGCAGATGATGAAGTTGTTTTACCACTGTTCCAGTCATGATGATGCATTGTCATATTCTCGAGCAATTCCCATGCTTCGTCTGCGGTTTGGTTCATTAGATTTCCTTGAGTTGCTGCATCGATCGTCGTCCTATGATTTACTGTAAGACCATTGTAGAAGGTACATATTTGAGCTGACCGTTATAACTGGTGATTAGGGCATTTCTTCAGCAGGGTTTTGAATCGCTCCCATGCAGTATAAAGAGATTCATCATAACTTTGTTTGAAGTTAATGATGTCATTCTTTAGTTTGGTTTGTTTAGAATGAGGGAAATATTTGGTTAGGAATTTAGTAGCCATCTCTGTCCATGACGTGATGGAATCTTTTTCCAGTCCATCGAACCATGTTTGAGCATGATGAGTGAGAGAATAGGGAAACAAGTATAGCCGGACTATATCTTGTCCTATCCCTGACTGTTTGTAGGAGTTCGAAAGAGATATGAATTTATCAAGGTGAGAATTAGGATCGTCATTCGGTAATCCATAAAACTGACAGCTATTTTGGATGAGCTGGATGATGTGATGTTTTAACTCGAACGAGCGTCCTTAAATCTCTGGAAATCTGATTGGTCCTCCTCAACCTTCAATCGAGGGTTTTGTAATTTCTTCTAAAGTAACGCGTAACGCCATTTCGTTTCTGATTCGTGCTTGCGTGCTTTAGAGATTATTGCGTCTGGATCAGGTACGAATAACAATGGCCCTGGTCTAGACCGGGTTTGGGTCATACACTAGGTATGCCTTTTGTTTTTAATTTAAGCAGATAAACTAGATTTCTAAAGTAATCTAAGGTAGTCTAAGGTAGTCTTAATCTAAGGTAGTCTAATTTAAAGTAATCTAATTTAACTAACTATCCTAAGGTTGAATATGCTTTTGGTTCTGGCTACTAATTCCCTGGTATCTCGATAACAGAGCTCCACACGAGCTATTTAACAAACCAAGTGGCCGGGCTGACTACGGAGAGGCAGGATCTTTTTGGTCCTAATATAATTGGAGACTGTTCGGAAAATCCAACAACCAAGTCCGTGTATAATTGTCTTTCTTAGACACCACTAAATGCTTGCGAATAAGTTTGATAGAGAGCAGTATTGTCTGATACCAGTTCCCCGGTAGCGGCGCCAAAAACTAGCTTCCCTCTTGATATGGCTGAAATGGACAGTTTTATTTGTGCGGTGTTGTTAGGTCGCAATACGTCAGAATCAACCACCAAGAGGGGGTACTGTTTTAAATTTATATTTAGCGGGGCCTAAATCGTACTACTCCTTAGTATGAGTAAGGGAAGTATGATCTAGAGTCGTATTTTTGAGATATCAGTAGAATCGAACCTATATTAAAGCCTAAGATAGTTATGAAGGAGTAGTGGTTACTTAATTTTGGGATTTTCTAATTTATAAGACAGATAAAGTAAATGCGATAAAATTTGTAATTCAGATAAGGTTAAAGTAAGTGCATACTATGATTTCATCAGTTATTCTACCGAGATTATGGAATGCTGGCTCATGAATAGGCAGAGGCCATGTATTCATTACACTGGTCCTAAACGCCCCTGTCGTAAGACATGTCACTGGGTAATGTGATAGGCTTGAAGATTCTGAAAAGACAGCAACGTCCCTTACCCCCGACTCCCGTGCAGTCTGACTACAGGCATACATGTTGATAGTGCTCCAAATGAACATATATTTAGTAGCAATATCGTTCCAATATGTAAAGTTTTTAAATGTAATTTCCTTATTTTTAGTTGTAATAGTTAAATAAATAAGTGCGAAGACGAAAGACGCAAATCGCTCGAAAATGAAGATTTAAAGACAAAAAACGAAGATTTGAAAGACCAAAACATCCAAAAAGCTCAAATGTACAAGATACAATTCAAAAGGTTCAATTTATTGATGAGAAACGTCTAAAAATGACAAGAGTACAAGTTACAAAACGCAAAGTACAAGATATTAAATTATACGAAAGGACGTTCGAAAATCCGAAACCAGGACATGAACCAACTCTCAACGCTCGACGCAACGGTGTAAAAATTACGAGTCAACTATGCACAAGAATAAAATATAATATTTAAATAATTCATAATAAGAATAATATTAAATAATAAAAAGTTGTTAATTGAGCATAGTTCAGGGGTCGTAAATGAAAATTCATTTTCTAATTTCTCCTATAAAAGGGATCTATGTTCGATGGATTACAGGAGGAAGATTATTTTTTCGATCTTTTTTTCTTTCTATCTTTTTTCTTATTTTTCTATATCAAATATCAATATCTATATTTATAATTCTCTATCATAATGTTAATGTAATCAGATATAACAATAATCTTAATTTTAATTTTAAATTATGATAATAATAAGATTTATGATAGAGATCGTTTGAGTGTGTAAGTCGAAATTCTGTCCGTGTAACGCTACGCTATTTTTAATCATTGTAAGTTATGTTCAACCTTTTTACATTAATGTCTCGTAGCTAAGTCGTTATTATGCTTATTTAAAATGAAGTAATCATGATGTTGGGCTAATTACTAAAATTGGGTAATTGGGCTTTGTACCATAATTGGGGTTTGAACAAAAGAACGACACTTGTGGAAATTGAACTATGGGCTATTAATAGATGGGGGGTATTGTCTAATTGAGTGACAACTCATTGGAGTCTGTCGAACCTATCTTCAAATTAATTAACCTAATAATTAATAATGATTATGGTTGTCCTATTTAGTGATGTTCATATGGAATCTGTTATAATCATTTAATTAATCAATTGGGTTGGGTAATTGATTATTCATTCTGATCAAGTGGATGAATTAATATTCATAAACTAATTAAAACAGGGGTGAATTACATACAGTGATAACTGGTGTAATTGTTGACAGAAGTGATAACTGCGTCACAGTTTAAATCCTTAATCAGTTGGAATATTTGACTTCGGGTATAAGGGTAATTTGACGAGGATACTCGCACTTTATATTTATGACCGATGGACTATTATGGACAAAAACCAGATAAACGTATCAAATAAACCAGGACAAAGGACAATTAACCCATGGTAATAAATTAAAATCAACACGTCAAACATCATGATTACGGAAGTTTAAATAAGCATAATTCTTTTATTATATTTCTCATCGTATCTTTATTTACTGTCATTTTATTACTCGCAATTTTATTTTCTGTCATTTTATTTATCGCAATTTATTTTACGCACTTTAATTTTTGTCATTTATTTTTACGCTTAAAATCGACAAACCGGTCATTAAACGGTAAAACCCCCATTTTATAATAATACTACTACTTATTTATATATATATTTTTACAAATAAACTTAATAATATAGCGTTAACTTCACCAGCTCCCTGTGGAACGAACCGGACTTACTAAAAACTACACTACTCTACGATTAGGTACACTGCCTATAGTGTTGTAGCAAGGTTTAGGTATATCCCATCCGTAAATTAATAAAACTTGTGTCATATTTTGTAGTATTTTGTATTAAAAATAATACTATTTCGTACCCTCACGCTACATCATCAAGTTTTTGGCGCCGCTGCCGGGAGCGCTAAAACGCTATATTTTTAATTATAATAATATTGAAATAGAATATAATAATATAATAATATTGAAATAGAATATAATAATATAAAAATATTTAAGAATCTTTACGTAAATTTTAAAAAAAAAAAGTCGTATTTATTAAATACTTCAGGGGTATATTATGTAACTTATAATTAATAATTGCTATCATGTCGCTTTCATGTGAATAGTAAATTAATTAATTTATTTTCATTTACTATTCATGAATAGTAAATGAATTTAAAAAAAAAAAAAAAAGTTTTAAAAAAAAATTATAATTATAAAAAAATTATTAATTTGTAAAAAAAAATCGTTTTTAAAAAAAAAAAAAAAAAAAAAAAAAATCGTTTTTTAAAAAAAAAAAAAAAAAAAAAAAAAAAATTTCGTTTTAAAAAAAAAAAAAAAAAAAAAAAAAAAAAAAAAAATTTGTGTAAAAAAAAAAAAAAAAAAAAAATCGTTTTTTTTTAAAAGAAAAAAAAAATCGTTTAAAAAAAAAAAAAAAAAAAAAAAAAAAAATTTGAAAAAAAAAAAAAAAAAAAAAAAAAAAAAAAACGTAAAAAAAAAAAAAAAAAAAAAAAACGTAAAAAAAAAAAAAACGTAAAAAAAAAAAAAAAACAAAAACGTAAAAAAAAAAAAAAAAAAAAAAAAACGTAAAAAAATAAAATATATATTTTAAAATTTTGTCTATAAAAAAAAAATGTTTTTTTTTTTTTTAGTTTTATTACCTTTAGATTTTTAGACTATAGTCGCAACTTTTAGTATTAAGTTTAGTTTTGCCATAGTTATTTTTACTTCTAGAATTTTTAGGCTTTGCCGTAAAATCCCTTAAGTGCTTATTCCTTAGACTAAGTTTTAGGTGCTTTAGAATTTTACGACGCCGTATTTCGCACTACTTTCTTATTTTTATTTTTCGACGCCTATTTTTCGACCTTTTATTTTTCGACATTTTTCGACGCGCAATCTATTTCTTTCTTATTTCTCGCCATTCTAGTTTTTAGGACTTAGAATTTTTTTTCTACTTCTTCTCTAAATTTCTTAAAATTACGAAAATTTATTTTAAGTGGTTAAATTGATAGACATCAAAATTTTCTGGTTCGTAGTAATAGTTGGATTTGTACGTGGACCGGGTTATTGGAGCCAAACAGTCCTCAATTATATTGAGACCAAACGAATCCTGCCCCTCTGCTGCATCTTTTGGCTATTCGAAACGTGGGCAAAATCAGAAAAGTCTATTAATTGGATAACTTATTATAATTTTTCTTTCCTTTTTAAAAACTAATAGGATATTCAGTGAATGCACCGAGCAAAACGTTCACCACCTTTCATACGTTCACCACCTGTAACTCGATCAAGACATCTAGCAAATATTGTCGCTGTTGATTTTTCTTTAGAATCGTCATCTAGTCGAACAAGAACTCCAACTCAAATTTCTGATAATCCATCTTTTGAACCCGACTTCACAATTAAGAACCCGGAGCATATTCAAGGACAATTCCAAGATCCTGAACCACTAATTATTCCTCCTGAACCACAAACCGTTAAATCAGAATCCTCTAGTGATTCGTATTCAACAAATTCAATTATGGAAGTAACGGAACCTCTAAGTATGGAAGATCGAATGAGAGCCACACGCACGGGCCAAGGTCACGCCATTATTAAGCCAGAAGTTAATGCGTCAGATTATGAAATCAAAGGACAAATTCTACACATGGTAACTAACCAATGCCAATTCAGTGGTGCACCGAATGAAGATCCTAACGAACACCTTCGTACGTTTAAAAGAATTTGTACACTATTCAAAATCCGAGAAGTGGAAGATGAGCAGATCTATCTCATGTTGTTTCCCTGGACTTTAAAGGGAGAAGCCAAAGATTGGTTAGAATCGTTACCTGAAGGGGCGATTGACACATGGGATGTTTTAGTTGAAAAATTTCTTAAACGATTCTTTCCGGCATCCAAAGCCGTGAGACTTCAAGGAGAAATTGTTACGTTCGCGCAAAAACCAAATGAAACATTATATGAGGCGTGGACAAGATTCGGAAGGATGTTGAGAGGATGTCCTCAACACGGATTAGATACTTTTCAAATAGTACAAATCTTCTATAAAGGCGTAGACATCGCCACACGAAAAGACATCGACATAACAGCTGGTGGATCCATTATGAAGAAAACCGCAACTGAAGCTTACAAAATTATTGATAACACAGCCTCCCACTCGCATGAGTGGCACCAAGAAAAAGATATTTTTCGTTCATCTAAAGTGGCTAGAGCCGATTCTAGCCATGACTTTGATTCCGTTTCAGCAAAAATAGATGCTTTCGAAAGACGAATGGAAAAGATGAATAAAGATATTCACGCAATACGAATCAGTTGTGAGCAATGCGGTGGACCACACTTATTGAAAGATTGTCACATTGAACCAACCATGGAACAACGAGAGAATGTTTCCTACATGAACCAAAGGCCTGGAAATAATTATCAAAATAATTATCAACCGCCAAGGCTAAACTTAAATCGAAATCAAAACATTCTTTACAATCCAAAAGGACCCGAAAATAACTCGTATAACCAACAAGGTCCGAATAACCAACCAACTCAAAACAACACTTTCAATCAACAAAGACCTAGCTTGTATAAACCACCACAACAACCCGAAGAGAAAAAGCCAAATCTAGAAGAAATGATGGCAAAGCTGATTGAATCTCAAACACAATTCATTACATCTCAAACCCAAACGAACGAGAGGTTTAATCAGTCATTAAGAACTCAACAAGCTTCCATTTTGAATCTAGAAAAACACGTAGGTACTCTTGCTAGCATGATGAGTGAGAGGGAACAAGGAAAGCTACCGAGTAATACTGAAGTAAATCCTCGGAATGAGAATGTTAATATGGTTTCAACGAATTCTGAAAAACCAGCATCAGAAGATGGGAAGGTTTTAGATGAGAGTAACAATGAAGAAGTTACACCACCACCACCCGAGTATGTAAAGCCAGTGGTAGCACCATACAAACCACCCATCCCGTTTCCAAGAAAAGGAGTTGAGTATGAGCAAGTAATAAGTAATAAAGATTGTGATACTTCTGGAAAGAAGAAGAAGAAAAAGAATAAGAAAGTACAAGAAACAAAAGCCGTAGAAGTAAACCCGGTGAAGACAGTTCCACCAAAACCTCCACCTAGGGTAGGTGATCCGGGTGAATTTATTGTTCCTTGTCTACTTAGTGATTGTGTCATGTATGATGCACTAGCAGATTTAGGTGCGAGTGTGAGTGTTATGCCTCTTTCCTTATATAAGAGATTAGGTGTAGGTGAGTTAAGTCCAACGGATATGAGTGTTCGACTCTTTGATCAAACCATTAAGCACCCAGTTGGAATTGCTGACAACCTACCCGTTCAAGTAGGCAATTTAACCTTTCTAGTCGAATTTATTGTCATTGACATAGAAGAGGACCCAAACATTCCTCTAATTTTAGGTCGGCCATTCTTTGCGTCCACCGGGGCGTTATTTGATGTAGGAAATGGAAGAATGACACTTAAGAGTGGTAACAAATCGATCACCTTTATGATTCGAAAGTCTAAATCTCCACCAACCAAAACCATTGAACCAGCAAAAACGATTGGTAACAACCATGTTGTTTTACCAACTCCAACGGTAGTGCTTAATAATAATAAAACGCCTAAGTGTGGGGAAAATGAAGTAAAACCTAATGATGACTTGATAATAAAGAACCCCGTTATTGATACGAAATTAAATGACCCCGTTATTAACAGTTCAATGAAGAAACTTTTTAAACGGGCTATCGATGCTAGAAGTAAGGGGAACTTTAAGTTATGTAACCGGTTAGTATCCAATCTGTCGCCTAAAGAAAGGGCGAAGCTAGTTGAATTATGGGATATTACGGAAGAAGCCAGGCACTGGCTTAAAGAAAAAGTCACAGATAGGCAAGTTGATTATGGACCAAGAGAAATTGACAATGAAGTTAATCACAATTTCAACACCACAGCTACCTAAGTGTGAGGAGATTCGAATGTTCTAAAAAGATAATGCTGTCTAAAGTTATTTGTTCTGTTCTCGTGTAGTTCCGAGAATGGAATCCGATTGGTCTTTTCCGCTAGCAGACACTAAAGAACTAGTTTTCTCCCCCCATTCTGATTTTTTTTTTATTTTGTAGGTTTTATATGAAATTAATATGCTTTTTAAATTTAAGTTTTGTGTGAATTTAAAAACAAAATTTACTTTATTTCATTAAGTAAAAAAATGATTTCTAAAATTCGTCGTGAGTTGAAGATTAGGTAGTTGAACCGAAATTGCTTTACCCGAGGGCGGGACGAAAAATTTTGTTATCATTATTTTTAATTTTATTGATTTAAAGTATGCCAAAAAAAAAAAATACTATGTTTTATAAATTTTTGAACGTGGGGTTATATACCAAACTTCAAAAATATGTATATATGTTTGTATTTTATGTTATGTACAAAACAGGGTAAAACAGCGCACTTTCAAAGACTAGCATTAAGTTCAGCAAAAGCTAATAATTTTGACGACAATATCAAATGTGAGATAACAACAATATGTTTGCAAACTCGGTATTTTTAATAACTTTTCTACGCTAATCACCCTCATGAATTTATAATTGTAGTCTGATTTCATGCAAATGAGGGCATTGCATGATCTCAAGTGTGGGGAAGGGTTATAAATTCTCTCGGGTTTACACTTGGTTTATTTTGGTTTATTTGCCAAATTTTGTAAAAATTTGAAAAATTTTCAACTAAATGAACTCAAAATCATGTTTATACATATTTATGAACGATGAAAACTAGGTGTTAATACCGAAATTATCGTTACCTCGAAAAGGACATAAATTGAGAAACAACTTAAAACGCTTGAATTCATTTAGAATGGAATAGAAGAGAATAAAAAGGCAAAGAAATAAACTAAGTATGGGGAGAATGTACCAAGTTATTCAATTAAAAATTATCTATCACATGTTTCTGTAAAGTTATTGCAGGTGCTTTTGTTTTGAACTAAATTAATAGTTTTACCCGGTTTATTGTGATACTTTTGAAAGAAAGATGGATCTACACGATGAATCAATTCCATCATTAGAAGGAAGTAAAGTCTTCCGAAAAAGACACGCGCTTCTTGATTTAGGTCATGAAGTTGTCGTCCAGACCAGCTGTAGGTTGACGAAAAATCTAGAAAAGTCATCACTAAAATCGGCTGGAAATCCACGGACCTCAGCATCAAACAGGGTCGCCAAGTGGTCAGATTTATCCTAACCATGAGAAGGATTTATCTCGTACAATGGGGGGGCACCGTGCAAATTAGCTTGATAAGACTAATGAATCAGATCCCCAGAAAGGATAATCTCCTTAAAGATTAAAAATCAGCTTTTAAGACTGATATTACTCAATCCTTGAGATTGACCTTAAAGATTGAGAATTCAAACTCATGGAATTCAATGATATCTAAACTCGAGCTTGAACGAGAAAATATTTTGATCAAAAATACAAACCGATTTATTTTCTGAAAATCCATTTTCAATGCGTTCATTACCATTGAACGCTAAATCCTAGGAATTCACCTGGAATTCATTAGGTCACCTGAACCAAATCGGGTGTCAACCGTAAGAACGGTGGTTGCATAGCATGGTCGGAGACTGGACCTTGTGCCAGACCGAAAAATCATAGGATGATCTTTACTATCGCTCCTACCAAGGATAGTTCTAGCATCCGACACGTTAAAAGACCATAATCATCTGCATGTCACGGGACATTGCCTTAACAGTTTCTTGTTCATCGCTTTCCTTTACAACCGGACGGTAGTTTGCCGAAAGGTAATATACGGAACACGTAAACTGGATGTGTGCTTTCCGATACCGGGATAGCAGTGGATTACACAAACCTAAATGTTTTTAGCCAAAATATTGATCCACAAATATATTTTGCAACACCAATGGTGGATCAAATCAGAAAACTTATCTAGGGTAAAATCTAGCTTGAATTTTCAAAAGATCAAATGTTTTCATAAAGATCCAATTTCCTTAAAGGATCTAAATTTTTATAGTCATGTGGGACTGTAAACCGCCTTTCAAATGTGCACTTTGCTTTGGAAACCGAAAGTAAATCGGCTATTTGATTGCAAGTGTCGTTGACCTAAACCCGAGGCAACTGTGGATGACACACCCACCTTTAACCATCATTACTGTCATTGTTTATACCGCTATATCAAAATCACTGATGTACAAAATGTGATGAATAAAAAAGTGATTCATGTATGTTTTTATTTCAAGTTCTGTATTGCTTGAGGACAAGCAACGCTCAAGTGTGGGGATATTTGATAGTGCTCCAAATGAACATATATTTAGTAGCAATATCGTTCCAATATGTAAAGTTTTTAAATGTAATTTCCTTATTTTTAGTTGTAATAGTTAAATAAATAAGTGCGAAGACGAAAGACGCAAATCGCTCGAAAATGAAGATTTAAAGACAAAAAACGAAGATTTGAAAGACCAAAACATCCAAAAAGCTCAAATGTACAAGATACAATTCAAAAGGTTCAATTTATTGATGAGAAACGTCTAAAAATGACAAGAGTACAAGTTACAAAACGCAAAGTACAAGATATTAAATTATACGAAAGGACGTTCGAAAATCCGAAACCAGGACATGAACCAACTCTCAACGCTCGACGCAACGGTGTAAAAATTACGAGTCAACTATGCACAAGAATAAAATATAATATTTAAATAATTCATAATAAGAATAATATTAAATAATAAAAAGTTGTTAATTGAGCATAGTTCAGGGGTCGTAAATGAAAATTCATTTTCTAATTTCTCCTATAAAAGGGATCTATGTTCGATGGATTACAGGAGGAAGATTATTTTTTCGATCTTTTTTTCTTTCTATCTTTTTTCTTATTTTTCTATATCAAATATCAATATCTATATTTATAATTCTCTATCATAATGTTAATGTAATCAGATATAACAATAATCTTAATTTTAATTTTAAATTATGATAATAATAAGATTTATGATAGAGATCGTTTGAGTGTGTAAGTCGAAATTCTGTCCGTGTAACGCTACGCTATTTTTAATCATTGTAAGTTATGTTCAACCTTTTTACATTAATGTCTCGTAGCTAAGTCGTTATTATGCTTATTTAAAATGAAGTAATCATGATGTTGGGCTAATTACTAAAATTGGGTAATTGGGCTTTGTACCATAATTGGGGTTTGAACAAAAGAACGACACTTGTGGAAATTGAACTATGGGCTATTAATAGATGGGGGGTATTGTCTAATTGAGTGACAACTCATTGGAGTCTGTCGAACCTATCTTCAAATTAATTAACCTAATAATTAATAATGATTATGGTTGTCCTATTTAGTGATGTTCATATGGAATCTGTTATAATCATTTAATTAATCAATTGGGTTGGGTAATTGATTATTCATTCTGATCAAGTGGATGAATTAATATTCATAAACTAATTAAAACAGGGGTGAATTACATACAGTGATAACTGGTGTAATTGTTGACAGAAGTGATAACTGCGTCACAGTTTAAATCCTTAATCAGTTGGAATATTTGACTTCGGGTATAAGGGTAATTTGACGAGGATACTCGCACTTTATATTTATGACCGATGGACTATTATGGACAAAAACCAGATAAACGTATCAAATAAACCAGGACAAAGGACAATTAACCCATGGTAATAAATTAAAATCAACACGTCAAACATCATGATTACGGAAGTTTAAATAAGCATAATTCTTTTATTATATTTCTCATCGTATCTTTATTTACTGTCATTTTATTACTCGCAATTTTATTTTCTGTCATTTTATTTATCGCAATTTATTTTACGCACTTTAATTTTTGTCATTTATTTTTACGCTTAAAATCGACAAACCGGTCATTAAACGGTAAAACCCCCATTTTATAATAATACTACTACTTATTTATATATATATTTTTACAAATAAACTTAATAATATAGCGTTAACTTCACCAGCTCCCTGTGGAACGAACCGGACTTACTAAAAACTACACTACTCTACGATTACATGTGATGACCCGGAAATTTCCGACCAAATTTAAACTTTAATCTTTATATTATTCCGACACAATAAGCAAAGTTTGTTAAGTTAAATCTCAAGAATTTTAAACTGTGTTCATACATTCATTATAACCTCGACCAAATTCCGACGATTCACGAACCATTATATATAAATAGATATGTATATGTATATATATATTATAACTTGAGAATATTAATAAAGTATTAAATGTATAATACTTTATACGAACGTATTTGTTTCAATAGGATTTTCGGCGAAATTAAAAAAATATATATTAAATGATTGAATTATCAGAAACATTGAATTATGATTACAAGTCTCTGTTGAGAGGTCCACTATGATTTGAGAAAATCTATTCCTCTTAACGATATTCAGAATAATTTGTAAAGCTATTTATAAATAAAAACAAAAAGTGTCATTTACGAAAGTTAGACAAAAGTTAGTGGAGAATTGGTTTCCATAATATTCTATTAATCTATTTTCAAACGTACAAAGACGTTTTCAGTTTAAAAAGAACTTTATTATTAAAACGTATATAACTTTTATAAATATATAGAATCACTTTTGACAACTCATTACTTAACCAGTATAATAAATATAACGATATTTATATTTTATTTCATTAAATATATATAATGATTTAAATTAATATTATATATATTTATACGCGTATTATACATACATAATTTTTATACTTTTACTATACTTTAACTTTACCTTTACTTTACTTTTACTTTACTTTAACTTTAATAATTCACTTTAATAATTCATACTTTAATAATTCACTTTAATAATTCACTTTAATAATTCATACTTTAATAATTCACTTTAATAATTCATACTTTAATAATTCACTTTAATAATTCATACTTTAATAATTCACTTTAATAATTCATACTTTAATAATTCACTTTAATAATTCAAAAATCTATTATAAATAGAATTCAATAGGTTTCATTATTTCATAGAAACTTGAAAATATATTTCTCTAAACTCTCTCAATCGATTTATATATATATATATATATATATATATATATATATATATATATATATATATATATATATATATATATATATATATATATATATATATATATATATATATATTTGCTCTGTATTACTTCAAGATATTATTAGTATACATAAAATATTACGACGGAGTGGTGTCCGAGTGATTTCAAAATAGTTTTTTTTTAATGAGTCGAAGCTAAGGAAATTATGGGTTATAGCTATGGAGGTGATGAGTATGGTTCATGGGTATGCTCGTGAGGTCAATCTAGTGTTTATCATCTCCGTTGCGTCTACGTACTTTCCTGCAATATTGAATCTAAATATTGATACGTTCGTGAATCCGAGGCCAACCTTGCACTTGTTAAATGACGTTATATGTATTTTTACTACGAAATACAGTATTGTGAGTTTCATTTGCTCCCTTTTTAATTGCTTTTGCAATATATATTTTTGGACTGAGAATACATGCGCTGTTTTATAAATGTTTTACGAAATAGGCACAAGTACTAAAACTAATTCTATGTGGGTTTAAACCAGAAATATACCCTTAGCTTGGTAACATTAAACTACTTGTCTATGTACGGTAGGCGCGAATCCTAAAGATAGATCTATTGGGCCTGACAAACCCCATCCTGACTATGGGATGCTTTAGTACTTCGAGGTTATTTTAAACACACCTGATCTGGTGTACTTCAGAGGGTAAAACATGAACGTTAAGGCTTGTTACCGGGTGCCTACAACTTATAGAATACTTTTATACACTCACGAGTGTACGAATATTTATAGAAACTGAAATCTTGTGGTCTATTAATATATTGAAATGATTGTTATGATAAACCTATGAACTCACCAATCATTTGGTTGACACTTTAAAGCATGTTTATTCTCAGGTATTAAAGAAATCTTCCGCTGTGCATTAGCTCATTTTAAGGATATTACTTGGAGTCATTCATGGCATATTTTGAAAGACGTTGCATTCGAGTCATTGAGTTCATCAAGATTATTATTAAGCCAATTATAGTTGGATGTATTATGAAATGGTGTGCATGCCGTCAACTTTCGTTGTAAAGAAAGTTTATCTTTTAAAAATGAATGCAATGTTTGTAAAATGTATCATATAGAGGTCAAATACCTCGCGATGTAATCAACTATTGTGAATCGTTTATAATGTATATGAACGGGTCCTTTCAGTTGGTATCAGAGTGGTGGTCTTAGCGAACCAGGTCTTGCATTAGTGTGTCTAACTGATAGTTGTTAAGATGCATTAGTGAGTCTGGACTTCGACCGTATCTGCATGTCAAAAGTTTTGCTTATCATTTTTAGTCGAAAATCATCTATTTACCATCCTTAGGAAATTACCTGCTTATCATTCTTAAGTCTAGACGCGTTTTCCTGCATTTATTGCATAATAGTGTATAGACGAATTCTTATCTTAGCATATCTGTTACTGTGAACTTTGACTGACATCTTTCAAAGATTCCTCCGTAATTTATGGGATTTTGGTATTATATATACAGATGTAAATTATGTATTGAAGAATTCCAAATCTAAATTCTACAATCTATTTCATACAACAACAAAAAAATTCTTTCCCTGATCATACAAGATGGATCCCTCAACCAGTTCGAGTTCCTCGGATTCCGACAGCTATGCCGATATGGATTTCCACATGAGCTCCGAAAGCAGCGTGACCGGAATGGATCAACCAATTAGCCATCATCTATTCTGGATGAATTGGGGATGGGTTCGTAATCTACTTAACCATTGGAGACAAGAAGAAGGTGATCCCTTTCATCCACCACATTGCCCTCTTGGCGATGAACCTGAAGCACTTACCGGCGAACCGGTACGAAACACCATTTTCTCTCTCATTTCCAGAGTTTCTCGTCATGATTATATACTACATCAAATTCTAGATTTTATTTATCCGCTCGTCCGAACCGACAATCACCCCGGTGTAATAGAAGAAGTCAACGCGCTTCGCGCTCGAGTAGTGGCTTTAGAGAATATGGTGCAAGGGTTACAAACACCAACAAATAACGAAGTATTAATTCATAATTTCAATTTTATTGAATAAATACTCCGTAAAAGTTATGTAATTTCTAAAGTCTTTAGGGATTATTCAGTTCTAGTTTCAACCGTAAATCAAATGAATTTAATTTAATATTAACTCATTAAATCTATGTTACATCTGAAGAAAATATGCACATATATATTTTCATAAAAACTGTAATAAAATTCTGTTGTACAAAATATTAATTGTGAAATTTTTTTAACGGGTAGGTAATACCCGAGAGATATATAAATTCACAATTAATATATTACATTTTTCGAAACTGATTCAGCAATCATCAACTATACTCCCTACTTTCACAACAATATCCATTCTTTCATATAAATCAAAACAATCATACTCATTCAAATTCAATTACATATTCTGATTTTGAAATTGCATAATTCAATTCGAAATATAACCAGTATCATCACTCTTAGATTCCTATATCTTTCAAAGCTATACTTTGACTTCAAAACTGTGTTAGAACATCATATGTATTAACGATTACAATATGTGCTCAAACCCTTCGAAATTCCTGAAGACACTTCAACTAAGGAACAATCGAGATGATGATCCAACCACATGTTACCCACAATTATACACCTGAAAAACTCTCAAAACCCAAGTCATAGTTCGACACGTATCCGTGTTAGACCCTTTGGCATTTACTAGCTAACATAACTTTTCAATTCCGTTTAAAAATAGTCAGTTTTGTCACAGCTCCAACAAGTCAACTTCGACTTCTCAATCAAAAAAAAAGTCTTATTATAACCTCGATAGATACGTTGCCCTTTCGCCAACGTTACCGGGGAATCGTTTACATTCACCACATTAGCAATAAACTTACCAACAACTTCATTGATCTTTGACTTTCCAAAAAAAAAAAAAAAATCATTATAATTATCGAAACCCTATCATATACTCATTCGTACTTTATAACAAGAATTGCCATACCAATTATTGAGAATTAGCAATCAGTATTTTGAAACCTCGCAGCATGTCTACATCAACAATTACATATACACACAACGTCTACCTCCAAGACTTACATTCTTTGAATGAGAAATTTCTGAAAAACACCCTAAACTGCGAACCAGTTTTCGAAATTTTGAAAAATGCTGATGAAGCAGCAAAAACTGTAAACGACCTTAACAGTAAAAAGTTGGATGATAAAGAATAGTATATTGGCAAAGCTCAGAAAAAGAGAAGATTTGGAACTGGAAAACGGATTGAGCAAAGTATGAAGGAGGCTGTGGACAAATCACAAAGGCTAAACATGCCTTCAAAGAATCCAAATGATTCAGTACTTGCTGAAGTCATTAATGAATACCTTGCTCCTGACTCTAAACCCCTGCGGACAATATCCTTCATCATCCTCTGATATTAGACATTCTAAGATATCATCGTATCTTTCATTATAAATATCATCCATACTTCTGAAGATATTTTTATAATTATTCTTATCTGAAATCATTTACCTCTTCGCGCTATCTGTATTATATCATAAAAGAAACTATTTTAGTTTCTAAATTCTGAAACATTCGAGTTTAAAATAGGAATATTCTTGAAGAAGTGTTGGGAGCTGAAGCATGAGTTAGTATAATATAATGACACTTGATCAACGTGATTATATTACAGTAATTCATGCTGAGTTTCTAAATAGAACATGATGATTCACAGATCATAACGTCATCATGTGCTATGTTACACGACTCTTGTATTCTCTTTGATCTCTAAATATCAAGAAAATATTTCTTGATGATTCGGCCTTTTCTGAGGTATTCTGATAATTTGACAAGTCAAGATCGTGTCATTACAATTTCCTTCCTAGAACATTAACAATGTTCATTCCGAAATTTATATCTGCGAATTCTGGACCATTACAAGCGGTGCTTAATCGCAAGAAGAAGAAACGAAAGGACAAAGCTCCGAACTAGAAATGGGAGTATAAATCATAGCAAATAGAAGAGAGCATTAACTGTGGATGAGAATGATTATAGAAGAAGCAAGGACTTTGAAATATAAGGGAAGATATAAAACCCAACAACAACCCAGAAATTACAAACCGTATATATCAATGCATATAGCAATATAAAGACACGGGAGAACTAAAAACACTATAAAACCAAGAGTATAGTAGAAGTAAATAGATTCTTCCGGAGGCAGATGAAAAAGAAGAGCGACAGATATGAAAGTGAGGAGTATATCAAGAATCAGCACTGGATGAAGCATATTGACAAATACTTTAAAATATGAGTTGAGAAGGTGTGAGTTGTAAGAAAACAAATGAGGTGGATTTATAGTGAAATATCCGACAGAGAAATCAAAATGGATTATCGCATTAATTCGAAGAGGATCATAATTTCCTTAATCGCCGAATAATTAAATCCAATATAGATTACAAAGATTTTCTTTTCGGAGATCAATCGTGATGACGTCAAAAGATACGACGAATCACTATGATCTTATTTCATTCATTTACGATAACTTCACTCACACGCTTCGAGTAATCGAATTATTTTATCCATTCTTCTTGAACATGATAAAACTCTATAATCGTTATAATAACATTCTCATTGTTAGTCATGACGACCTCTATCAAATTTCGGGAATGAAATTTCTTTAACGGGTAGGTACTGTGACGACCCGGAAATTTCCGACCAAATTTAAACTTTAATCTTTATATTATTTTGACACGATAAGCAAAGTTTGTTAAGTTAAATCTCAAGAATTTTAAACTGTGTTCATACATTCATTATAACCTCGACCAAATTCTGACGATTCACGAACCATTATATATAAATAGATATGTATATGTATATATATATTATAACTTGAGAATATTAATAAAGTATTAAACGTATAATACTTTATACGAACGTATTTGTTTCAATATGATTTTCGGCGAAATTAAAAAAATATATATTAAATGATTGAATTATCAGAAACATTGAATTATGATTACAAGTCTCTGTTGAGAGGTCCACTATGATTTGAGAAAATCTATTCCTCTTAACGATATTCAGAATAATTTGTAAAGCTATTTATAAATAAAAACAAAAAGTGTCATTTACGAAAGTTAGACAAAAGTTAGTGGAGAATTGGTTTCCATAATATTCTATTAATCTATTTTCAAACGTACAAAGACGTTTTCAGTTTAAAAAGAACTTTATTATTAAAACGTATATAACTTTTATAAATATATAGAATCACTTTTGACAACTCATTACTTAACCAGTATAATAAATATAACGATATTTATATTTTATTTCATTAAATATATATAACAATTTAAATTAATATTATATATATTTATACGCGTATTATACATACATAATTTTTATACTTTTACTATACTTTAACTTTACCTTTAATTTACTTTTACTTTACTTTAACTTTAATAATTTACTTTAATAATTCATACTTTAATAATTCACTTTAATAATTCATACTTTAATAATTCACTTTAATAATTCATACTTTAATAATTCACTTTAATAATTCATACTTTAATAATTCACTTTAATAATTCATACTTTAATAATTCACTTTAATAATTCAAAAATCTATTATAAATAGAATTCAATAGGTTTCATTATTTCATAGAAACTTGAAAATATATTTCTCTAAACTCTCTCAATCGATTTATATATATATATATATATATATATATATATATATATATATATATATATATATATTTGCTCTGTATTACTTCAAGATATTATTAGTATACATAAAATATTACGACGGAGTGGTGTCCGAGTGATTTCAAAATAGTTTTTTTTTAATGAGTCGAAGCTAAGGAAATTA
This sequence comes from Rutidosis leptorrhynchoides, assembly GCF_046630445.1. Taxonomy (NCBI): domain Eukaryota; kingdom Viridiplantae; phylum Streptophyta; class Magnoliopsida; order Asterales; family Asteraceae; genus Rutidosis; species Rutidosis leptorrhynchoides. The sequence continues at coordinate 151,235,128 of NC_092333.1, forward strand.
TGGGTTATAGCTATGGAGGTGATGAGTATGGTTCATGGGTATGCTCGTGAGGTCAATCTAGTGTTTATCATCTCCGTTGCGTCTACGTACTTTCCTGCAATATTGAATCTAAATATTGATACGTTCGTGAATCCGAGGCCAACCTTGCACTTGTTAAATGACGTTATATGTATTTTTACTACGAAATACAGTATTGTGAGTTTCATTTGCTCCCTTTTTAATTGCTTTTGCAATATATATTTTTGGATCGAGAATACATGCGTTGTTTTATAAATGTTTTACGAAATAGGCACAAGTACTAAAACTAATTCTATGTGGGTTTAAACCAGAAATATACCCTTAGCTTTGTAACATTAAACTACTTGTCTATGTACGGTAGGCGCGAATCCTAAAGATAGATCTATTGGGCCTGACAAACCCCATCCTGACTATGGGATGCTTTAGTACTTCGAGGTTATTTTAAACACACCTGATCTGGTGTACTTTAGAGGGTAAAACATGAACGTTAAGGCTTGTTACCGGGTGCCTACAACTTATAGAATACTTTTATACACTCGCGAGTGTACGGATATTTATAGAAACTGAAATCTTGTGGTCTATTAATATATTGAAATGATTGTTATGATAAACCTATGAACTCACCAACCTTTTGGTTGACACTTTAAAGCATGTTTATTCTCAGGTATTAAAGAAATCTTCCGCTGTGCATTAGCTCATTTTAAGGATATTACTTGGAGTCATTCATGGCATATTTTGAAAGACGTTGCATTCGAGTCATTGAGTTTATCAAGATTATTATTAAGCCAATTATAGTTGGATGTATTATGAAATGGTGTGCATGCCGTCAACTTTCGTTGTAAAGAAAGTTTATCTTTTAAAAACGAATGCAATGTTTGTAAAATGTATCATATAGAGGTCAAATACCTCGCGATGTAATCAACTATTGTGAATCGTTTATAATGTATATGAACGGGTCCTTTCAATACACGTTCAGACGGCTCATCCAATTGAGTGACTCGGTTGGGTGACGTATAACATTCCACAAAGGTCTAAACATTCTTAAGCATAATAGAATACATGGTTTACCATATCCGAGAGACGTGATGTGTCTCAATGTTTTCGTTAATGATTGGTTTTAAAAGATAGTCAGGCCTTTAAAAAGAGTTCAACCATAAAGAACACCATGGCCAAGTCAAGTTGACTTCCATGAACACGTTCAGTTAACCTAACGGTCCAATCCTTTATGTGTCTAAACAAATAGTTCCTTAATTAACTAAGAATCCCTCAAGCGGGGTGCAATGCTTGAGACCGCGTTATGGTGCAGTGTACTAATCAACACTGACCGAGTTCTATGGCCTTACTTAGCAGAGGTAAAGCTTACAACAACCGCTGTGCTTCAGCATGCACGTAAGAAGTTTATATGCTTGGTGACTACACTAGCATGGTTTGGGATCGACAATGTACTAAGGGTCTAGTCAGATGTTTCACTACGAAAGAGTCCTCAATCAGAATCCAAAGCTCGATAGACTTACTACAACCAGTGTGCCTCAGTCGATCTTACGTTGTATCTGAAAGACTTCTCTTACCAAGGGGTGACACAGATAGTGTACTCTGAATCGGGGTTCGCGACTTCCCAATAACATAGCCAATAACTACGTTCTATTAGTTGGAAAAGCGATTGAGTTTAAAGCATAATCAGAAAGCATTTCTCTAATGACCCGTCCTAATCCATCTGGATGAATACATTACATTTGGTTACATCGCGAGGTACTTGACCTCTATATGATACATTTTACAAACATTGCATTCGTTTTGAAAAGACAAACTTTCCTTACATCGAAAGTTGACGATATGCATACCATTTCATAATAAATCCAACTATAATTGACTTAATAATAATCTTGATGAACTCAATGACTCGAATGCAACGTCTTTTGAAATATGTCATGAATGACTCCAAGTAATATCTCTAAAATGAGCAAATGCACAGCGGAAGATTTCTTTCATACCTGAGAATAAACATGCTTTCAAGTGTCAATCAAAAGGTTGGTGAGTTCATTAGTTTATCATAAACATTCATTTCCATCATTTTAATAGACCACAAGATTTTCATTTTCATTTCGCATAAATATATGTCCCATGCATAGAGACAAAAATCATCCATATGGATTGAACACCTGGTAACCGACATTAACAAGATGCATATAAGAATATCCCCTATCATTCCGGGACATCCATCGGACATGATAAAACAACATCGAAGTACTAAAGTATCCGCTACAACTGAAGGGGTTTGTTAGGCCCAATAGATCTATCTTTAGGATTCGCGTCAATTAGTAGACTGGTTTACTAATTCTTAGGTTACCAAGCAAAAGGGGCATATTCGGCTTCGATCATTCAACCATATAATGTAGTTTCGATTACTTGTGTCTATTTCGTAAAACATTTATAAAAGCGCATGTATTCTCAGTCCCAAAAATAGATATTGTAAAAGCATTTAAAAAGGGAGTAATGAAACTCACCCTACAATATTTTGTAGTAAAAATATTTATACGACGAAACAGAACAATGCAGGGTTGGCCTTGGATTCACGAACCTATATCATTTGTATATTTATTAATATACATAGTTGTAATCGAATAGTATATATATATAAATTCATTAGTTATATACTTTTTATATTAATAATATATATATATATATATATAAGTTTCATATATTTATTTTGTTATAGAAAATATTACTTTTCATTATATTATATGTATTAAATGTATTGTTATATATGTATATATCATTTGTTTATTAAAATAGTAACTTTAGTAATACTACGATAAAAATAATAAAAAAATCATAAGACTTAATATTACTAAATAAGGTATTACTGTTAATAATTATATTAATGATATTAATAATGATATTTATAAAAATAACTGTAAAATATAAATTTTTCGGTTAATGATACTTATCATAATCATTTTAGTAATTACATATTAATAACATTTATTATAATATAATTAATCATACTTATAATGGTAATAAGAATAATACTGATCATGATACTTATAATGATAATTGTATTACTAATAATAATTATAATACTCGTAATAATACTAGTAATAATGTTATCATTCATAAGATGATACAAATATTAATTTTTAATGATAGAAATATTAATGATAATAATAATAATCATAACCCTAATAATGATATTAATACTATATTGATAATAATAATATTAATAATACTTATTAATACTAATGACAATATGGTCCCTAATATTTATATGTATATACTTATGATATTAGTAGTAATAATAATTATAATACTTAATAATAACAATAATCATAACAATAACTATAACAATACAATAACAATGACAATAACAATAATAATGATAATAATAATAATCATAACCCTAATAATGATATTAATACTATATTGATAATAATAATATTAATGATACTTATTAATACTAATGACAATATGGTCCCTAATATTTATATGTATATACTTATGATATTAGTAGTAAAAATAATTATAATACTTAATAATAACAATAATCATAACAATAACTATAATAATACAATAACAATGACAATAACAATAATAATATTAATATTAATAATAATAATAATAATAATAATAATAATAATGATAATAATAATAATAATAATAATAATATTAATTATACCTTTGTAGCATTAAAAAGAGTTAAACTGCCCGAGACGGGACTCGAACCCGCGACCTTCCGCTCACATGAAAACACCCCAACCAGTGGACCATCAGCTTATTTTTGTATTAAACTCCACTTTTAATTGTTTTAAGACGTTAATACTTGAAGCCCCAAATGCCGAGCCCAACACAGTAACAAAGTCCAGCAGCCCAATAAGCAGGTTTCGGCCCACAAAGAAAATCCATTAAACAAAATAACATGGGCCAAGAATTTATAATCTGTTGGTTTAACTGTTGAATTGGCGAAGAGAACAAGAAACAACAACAAAAATTATAAAAGCAACCAATTTAAAATACTCCACTGGACGGCCATTAAGGAAAAAAAATTGCCATCAACACCCACTTTGTATAATTTGTTTGGCAAATTGATAATTTTGCTGTATATAATATTTAAGTGGGCAAACCCACACAATATGTTGTGCAGCTTCTTTTTTTATTCCTTTTGTTTTGTAAGCTTCACGAACCAAACCACAATGTACCCTCTTCATGTTGCTTTGTGTCGAACAACCAAAAAATCTAAACGATTTGCAGCAGATATACGCAATATATTAGATGCAGCAGGAATAAAAGACGAGTATATGTGGTGGTTAAAGATGGTGATCAAAGTGAAGGTGATCATATGTGGTGAAGGTGGTTCTAGATGATAGTGAAGGTGCTTGGTTTATTGATCAATCAAAGTAATAAACAAGGTTTGGTGGGTTTTAGTGGATCACGAATTAAAGGTAGTCCACGGCTGCAAAGACCACAGTTAGATGATGGTTGGGTGGTGACTTTAAGGTGGTTTTTATACCATCAAAACAACTACAAAAAGTAATTGTCGTTCGTAAAGAAAACAGGCAGCAGCAAAATAGAATGGAAATATGGCAACTTACAGCAGCATTTTGGTGATTCTTTCGTGGTGGTTGACGGTTAGAAATAGTAGCAGGAGTAGTCTGTAACGACCCTGGATTTTCCAATGTTTATTTATTAATAATTATTATTAATACTTGTGATTAAATGAATGTATTGTTATATACATTTACTTGTTACCATACTTGACTTTGAATGCCTGAAACGTCTTTGTGACACACGTACATTACACGAATAATATTTTCGAGTATTATTTACATTCATGATTAAGTTTTATTAATCATTTTTAATTAACTATGGATACTAGTTAATTACTTGGGCTTTTGTTGGATTAACTTATTAAATACTTGAACTTGGGCTTAAGAGCCCACCCTACACACCTTAATGGACTTATTAGCCCATTACTTCCATGTAAGTATTATTTAAGGCTTGACTAGATGAACTAATACATAAGGAATCTAGTTACATGTTACTTCCCATGCAAATACATCTAATAACCACCTTTTTAAGTCTTTACATGCAATAAACTTGTGGACACTTCCCTCCTTCCCTTTTGATTAGTGTTAATGGACTTAAGAGCCCACCCTACACACCTTAATGGACTTATTAGCCCATTACTTCCATGTAAGTATTATTTAAGGCTTAACTAGATGAACTAATACATAAGGAATCTAGTTACATGTTACTTCCCATGCAAATACATCTAATAACCACCTTTTTAAGTCTTTACATGCAATAAACTTGTGGACACTTCCCTCCTTCTCTTTTGATGCAAAACCGTCGGCCAACATATGCCAAAGGGAGTTCAAAAAAAATTTTTAGCTACTTGATTCACTAGTATCCTTCATTCATTTCACACACTTACTTGCTTTCATTTTTTCTCTCAAAATTTTCTCTCTTTTTCTCTCATCTTGTAAGTAACTTGAACAAACATTTCTCTTCTTCTTTTTCTTGCAAAAACCGAAACCAAACACCCTTAATCATCATCATTTACTTATCTTTGTTTGTTGTTTGATACTTGTTAGTTGTTGTTGATTACTTACATGTTGTTAAGAATCAAACTCTTTAGTTTGATTCTTCATATTATCTTGTATTTACAAGAACATACAAGAACTAAACTTTCTAGTTTATGTTTTACTTTTAATGTTTGAAAGATTGAAAGTTCATGTGTTGTTAAACTCATACTTGTGATTCATGTTTGTAAACTTAAAGTTTACATTCTTAAAGATCAAGCTTTGGCTTGAATCTTTAAAGTATGAACAACCATGACTTGTTACTTGTTTACTTTGCTTATTTCTTCATTTTCTTGCATCTTAAATTCGTGTTTGATGTTATAATGGTCAAGTGTTACTAGTTAATCTTGATCTCATACTTTCTTGAACTAAAGTTAACTTTATTACTTAGGATTCAACTTAATAACTTTAAATCTAGACTTTTGAGTCTTGGATCTTCAAGATCAAACTAAGAACTATGTTCTATATCTTAAGATCTTGATTAGTTAGTTTACTTTCAAGTTTATAGTTCAATATTACTTTTATAGTTCAAGTATGTGTCGGATCTAAGATTTTGATGTAACTTTGGTTCATCAAGCTACTTGCAACACTTAAATGAGTTGTGCTACATGTCTTAGACTTACACAAGTGTTATGATGGTCAAACCTTGGTTAAGATGATGCAAACACATCAACAAGTTGTACACTTGAAGCTATATGCATCAAGGATGAGAACCGTGATAAGCATCGAGCACCAAGAACCCACCGGAACCTACTGTTTACTGTTTCTGGGTCTGATCAGTATGACCTGCGCTACTGTAAAGATGATTTTCAGTTACCTCTGTTCGATTAGATAATTTTTCGTTTAAGACTCGTCTTAATTCGAGTTACGGCTTAGGATTTATGGCCCTCCGATCGTCACTATGTCCTTTTAACGTTGTGCTGAAAATTCTGACCTACTCGCACTTAGACCGTCGCCACGGTCAAACGAAGATGAGTTTTGTTCTGGAATTTTTACCACAATTAGAGGACTCATATACGGAGCCATGGCCACTGGTCTCACCTTATTTAAATTGGTATAAAGGCCGTAGGGACTGACCGAAGTCAGCCTTTGTTTTAAACTTCTTTCATAAACGAAACTTACTTTACACCTTTTTTTTGATGATGAATGATGATGACTTTTAAGACCTAATTTACATACTTTTAAACCTATTGGAACAATTTACTGACTTAGTACTATTTGACTTAGGTTGAGGACTTTCCAGACCTACATACTTGCTTACTTCCCGACTCGACTTTACTACTACTATACCACTGTGAGTTATAGCATCCCTTTTTACTTTAACTATTTTGGGAACTGAAAATACATGCACATTTTACGTTTTACATACTAGGCATGTGTACTTAAACTTTATATATGTGTGGGTTATACAACGGCATAAACTTTCCCCTTAGTTCAGTAACGTTTAGTCATTGGTCTTTGAACCGGTGAATGCGAATCTTAGATATGGATCCATAGGGTTTGACATCCCCACTCGGGCTAGTAGCGCTAGCATTTAACGAGTGTTTAATACTTCGTAAACATACACACTCGCCAAGTGTACTTTCAGGGGGTTATAAACGTTAAGTTAGTTACCAAGTGCCCACTGTTAAACATATACTTTATCATACTGTTTTGAAATGCTCTTTGTAGTACTGAAATCTCGTGGCCTACCTTACATACTATTATACTTAAACTATAGCTCACCAACCTTTGTGTTGAAGTTTTTAAGCATGTTTTTCTCAGGTGCTTAAGGTTAGCTGCTTCCGCTGTGTACTAGTCTTGCTGTAGACACCCGCTGCTTTAGAGATGTCACCGCATGAACGTTATCTTGCATTCATAAACATTATTACTTTTGAAACTATGATTTGTAACGACCTATGGGTCACATACTATTATCCATGCTTCTATTCGTTAAAGCATACTTTTGGTTGTAAAATAATCGACGTTGGTTATGACGTCAGCTTTTATCTTGAATGCAAACGTATTTTGAAATAGCATATGGTGTTTAACCTTGTAATGATCCTGTTGTTGATGATTCGTACACGATGGTTTTGTACGGGGCATCACATTTGGTATCAGAGCATTGGTTATAGGGAATTAGGTTGCATTAGTGAGTCTAAGACTGACCCAAGTAGGATTCACTAATAGGACTAATCTACAATTTGCTAGTTTACTTGTTTCCACTGAACATACTGCATGCTGCTGCCTACCTTTACTGCTATATGCCGTATGATATTACATGATTTCACTACTGCATGCTATTATCTGCTTTCGATTGCATAATACTTGTCGTTATTGCCATGCTACTTACTGTTATACATGATCTAGACTGTTGTAGTTAATTGGCCTAATACGTGCTTGCTTTATGACTTACTAACATGGAAAATTTATTTTTCCTTGTTCAGATGTCGGATATCCCACCTGCTATCATTTTGGGCAGCGATTCAGACACTTCAGCCACTTCACCTGCCACTGTTTCCGATCCCCCGATCCCGTCAGCGACACACTTTAGTGACCCAGGCACTTCATCCTCGGGTGCCAGTAGTCATGCGCCTGCCCTAGTGGGTACTACAGACGGAGCCTAGGACCTCCCGGAGATTCCAGCTCCACTAGCCCCAGTACCTCAGGAGCCACAGCACCATCCTGGTAGTGTTGTGATTCCCGTAGAATTTGGGGAAGGTCCATTCCGTAATCAGTATCATCATTGGTGCCGAAGCGCTCCTGATGGACGACTCGTGCCGATCCCGCCTTTTAGATACCGACAGATGATGGCTGCCCGAGGAGAGCCAGTACAGCCACCCGTGCAGCCACCTCCATATGATTCAGATGACCCGTTATCCGACGACTCATCCACAGACGACTCTAGTGACGATGACTCCGACGAGGAGGACCCCGATGATGCACCTGTTCAGCCACCCTCCACCCCGCCGAAGAAGCGGTACCGTTTTGATGGTACCGTCATTCCAGGGATTAACGGAGGTCGAGTATTCACTGACGCATATGGTCGGCGTCGTAGGGCTACCGCCCGTAATCAACTTGTGCCGTATCCTACTGATCCCTTCATCCGTAAGCCTTACCGCTTTGCAGCCTCTACTTCTGGAGCCGGACCTTCTGCACCGCCAGCTCCACCAGCACCACCCGTGCCGACTGCACTGCCTGCCCCACCCACTCCCTCTGTCGAGGAACTGATGAGGGAGGTGGAGATCCTCCATGCTCGGGTAACTGAGCTCGAGGACCAGATATCCTACGTATTGGACATCCTACACCCACCTTCACCGTAGGGCTTTTGTAGTAGATTTCTTTATGTAATCTAGTTATAGTTTTATGTTTCACTTATGTATTGTACGAACCCTTACAGATGTATGAAACTTATTATTAATGAATGGAACTATGCGTTATTTAATTCTTGCACGATGTTCTATTTACGTTACTGTATGATGATTCTGTGGCATTTGTACCTGGATTGCATTGCTTAATAAACATGTGATGTGTTGATTCCATGTTGGTTACCATATACTATATTATTACTATTTGAATACTGGATTTTGACTTGAGTCAAAAATTTTGTTTAGAACATCATGGCCAACGTACGATCAACACCTACCGCAGCCCAAATCGAGGAGATGATCAATGAACGAGTCACCGAAGCTTTAGCAGAGAGAAACCTCCAAGATCCACCGCCACCGCCACCGGTTATCCAGCCCATTCGTAATGGGTGCACGTACAAAGAGTTTCAAAGCTGCAAACCCCACAACTTCAGTGTAACAGAGGGGCCGGTTGGTCTCACGAGATGGTTCCAGAAATTAGAATCTGTGTTTCGAGTTAGTAACTGTTCAGAGGCGAATAAAACCAAGTTTGCTTCATGCACTCTGTCTGACGGCGCACTAACGTGGTGGAACACGTTAGCTCAAGCAAAAGGTATTGATGAGGCATTTGCTACCCCAAGGGAGGAATTCAAAGGGGCCCTGATTGAGGAATATTGCCCTAGGACCGAGATCCAGAAGATGGAGATTGAGTTTATGCAGCTGAAGGTCATAGGAAACGATCTCGATGGATACAATCGTAGATATTTGGAACTAGCCCTGATGTGTCCTACCATGGTCACCCCGGATTTCAAGCGTATGGAGAGATATTTGTGGGGACTTCCTAAGTCCATTAAGGGAAACGTCACCTCGTCCAAGCCACCTAATGTCCCGGAGGCAATGCGCATGGCGCATACTTTAATGAACCAAATTATCACTGACGAACCGGAGAAGGCTAAGTCTGAAGCGGGTAGTAGTGAGAAGCGCAAATGGGATAACAACAGGGGAAGGACCTATGATCAAAACCCGGCGAAACGACATGAGAGTTTCAGAGGAAACAACAACTGTGGGAACTCCAACCCGAACTATAAGGGAACCTTACCACAATGCAAGCGGTGCTACAAGCACCATACTGGGTATTGTAACGTTGTTTGTGAAAAGTGCCAACGGACTGGGCATATCGGGAAGGACTGCAAGGTTACCACTTTGAATGGGAAGCCGAACCCCAATGGACCGAAAAAGTGCTACGAATGCGGACAAACGGGCCATTTCAGAAATGTGTGCCCCAACAAAGGAAAAGACGGTGGACCACCCCGTGGTAGAGCTTTCAATGTTAATGCAAGGGATGCATGCGAGAATCCCGACTTGGTGACAGGTATATTCACTATCAACAATTTATTAGCTTCTGTCCTATTTGATACTGGTGCCGATAGGAGTTATGTATGTAGAAACTTTTGCGATAAGATTAATTGGTCGTTAGTTCCTTTAAAAGAAAGTATGCTTGTCGAGGTCGCCAATGGAAAACTTGAGAAAGTTGACCATATTAGTCGAGGAGCTATTATCAACATAGCTGGTGTGGATTTCGATATTGATTTGATACCCATTAAGTTGGGAAGCTTTGATGTTATTGTCGGTATGGACTGGTTGACCAAGATAAAGGCTGACATTATCTATGGAGATAAAGCTCTTCGTATACCACAAGGAGATGGTGAGCCACTGATCATTTACGGAGAGAGATGTACCTCGAAGCTGAACCTCATTAGTTGCGTGAAAGCTCAAAAGATCATGAAGAAGGGACGTCTTGCTGTCCTAGCACATGTGAAAACGGTAGAAACTGAGGTGAAAAGTGTGAACGACGTTCAAATTATGAACGAATTTTATGATGTCTTCCCTGAAGAATTGCCTGGATTACCGCCGCCGAGAGCAGTAGAGTTTCAGATTGATTTAGTACCAGGAGCTGCACCTATAGCTCGCGCACCTTATCGACTCGCACCTTCCAAGATGCAAGAATTATAGAGCCAATTACAAGAACTGCTAGACCGTGGATTTATCCAACCAAGTTTCTCACCTTGGGGCGCACCTGTCTTATTTGTGAAGAAGAAGGATGGATCCTTCAACATGTGTATTGACTACCGTGAACTCAACAAATTGACGATCAAGAATCGGTATCCTCTTCCCCGTATTGACGATCTTTTTGATCAACTACAAGGATCGAGCATTTACTCAAAGATCGATTTGCGATCCGGTTATCACCAGTTGAGGGTGAAGGAAAGTGACGTGATGAAAACTTCATTCAGAACTCGTTATGGTCATTATGAGTTTCTCTTGATGCCATTCGGATTGACCAACGCACCTGCCATGTTCATGGATCTCATGAATCGTGTCTGCAAGCCGTACCTGGATAAGTTTGTTATCGTCTTCATAGATGATATCCTCATCTACTCTAAGAGCAAAGAAGAGCATGAGCAACACCTCCGACAAGTACTTGAACTCTTGAGATAAGAGCAACTTTATGCGAAATTCTCCAAGTGTGAATTTTGGTTGAAGGAAGTCCAATTTCTGGGTCATGTTGTGAGCGACCAAGGTATCAAAGTTGACCCCGCCAAGATTGAAGCTATCAGCAAGTGGGAGACCCCCACTACTCCGATGCATATTCGACAATTTTTAGGTCTCGCTGGTTCCTACCGAAGGTTTATTGAAGGATTTTTTCTAATTGCGCGTCCTTTGACCGCGCTGACTCACAAGGGGAAGAAGTTCATTTGGGAACCTGCACACGAATCAATATTTCAAACTTTGAAGAAAAAGTTAACCACCGCACCTATCCTATCACTTCCTGAGGGCAGTGACGACTTTGTTGTTTATTGAGATGCATCGAAAAGTGGTTTTGGCTGTGTACTAATGCAAAGATCAAAGGTTATTACCTATGCTTCTCATCAATTGAAGATTCACGAACGGAACTACACTACTCATGATCTCGAACTTGGAGCCGTTGTCTTTGCGCTCAAATTGTGGAGACACTATCTTTATGGAACTAAGAGCACTATCTTCACCGATCACAAAAGTCTCCAACACATCTTTGATCAGAAGCAACTGAATATGAGACAGCATCGATGGATCGAGACGCTAAACGACTATGATTGTGAACTTCGCTATCATCCTGGCAAGGCCAATGTTGTAGCTGACGCTTTAAGCCGAAAGGAGAGGATGGCACCTCTTCGTGTGGGGGCTCTGAACATCACCATCCATTCGAATCTCAATAGTCAAATCCGAGTAGCCCAAGATGAGGCTCTCAAAGAGGAGAATATATCTCATGAACATTTGAACATTCTTGTCTCTCGATTCGAGGTTAGGGAGTCTGGACTCCGATGTTATGCCAGAAGAATTTGGGTACCTCTTTATGGAGATCTACGGAACCTTATACTTGATGAAGCGCACAAATCGAGATATTTGATTCATCCCAGAGCAGGCAAAATGTACCACGATTAAGGAACAGTACTGGTGGCCGAATCTTAAGAAGGACGTTGCAACTTATGTTGGTAAGTGTCTGACTTGCTCAAAAGTTAAGGCCGAACATCAAAGACCTTCTGGGTTACTTCAGCAACTAGAAATCCCGCAATGGAAGTGGGAAAGGATAACGATGGATTTCATCACCAAGCTACCAAAAACGGTGGGCGAATACGATACCATCTGGGTTATTGTTGACCGCCTTACCAAATCTGCACACTTTCTTGCGATGAAGGAAACGGATACAATGGAGAGACTTGCTCAACTATACATCAAAAAGGTTATATCTCGTCATGGTGTACCTTTATCGATCATCTCAGATCGCGATCCCCGTTTTGCTTCTAGATTTTGGCATTCCTTACAAGAAGCCATGGGAACCCGTCTCGACATGAGTACTTCTTATCATCTATAGACCGACGGGCAAAGTGAACGTATGATTCAGACCTTGGAAGACATGTTGCGTGCATGTGTCATTGATTTCGGAAAGGCCTGGGAAAGGCAATTTCCACTCGCTGAATTTTCTTACAACAACAGTTATCACTCGAGTATTAATGTCGCACCTTTTGAAGCATTGTATGGCCGCAAGTACCAATCTCCTATTTGTTGGGCCGAAGTAGGCGAAAAGCAAATCACCGGACCCGAGGTAGTCCATTAAACCACGAAGAAGATTGCTCAGATTCAAGCTAGACTTAAGACTGCCCGCGATCGCCAAAAGAGTTATGCCGATCTTAAACGTAAAGACTTTGAATTCAACGTGGGCGACCATGTAATGTTGAAGGTTGCACCTTGGAAAGGTGTGATTTGTTTTGGAAAACGTGGAAAGTTGAACCCGTGATACATTGGTCCTTTTGAAATTTTGGAGCGTGTTGGACCCGTTGCTTACCGTTTGGATCTACCAGCATAATTGAGTTCAGTTCATCCTACCTTCCACGTGTCAAACTTGAAGAAGTGTCTTGCTGTACCCGAACTTATCATACCACTGGAGGAACTTACCATTGACGACAAACTCCACTTCGTGGAAGAGCCTGTTGAAATTATGGACCGTGAGGTCAAAACTTTGAAACGCAACAAGATTTTGATCGTCCGAGAATGATGGAATGCCAAACGAGGACCTGAGTTTACCTGGGAGCGAGAGGATCAAATGATGCAAAAGTATCCTCACCTTTTCCCGACTCCTCCATCTACCTCAGCTTAAAATTTCGGGACGAAATTTTCTTTAACGGGTGGGTAATGTAACGACCCTGGATTTTCCAACGTTTATTTATTAATAATTATTATTAATACTTGTAATTAAATAAATGTATTGTTATATACATTTACTTGTTACCATACTTGACTTTGAATGCCCGAAACGTCTTTGTGACACACGTACATTACACGAATAATATTTTCGAGTATTATTTACATTCATGATTAAGTTTTATTAATCATTTTTAATTAACTATGGATACTAGTTAATTACTTGGGCTTTTGTTGGATTAACTTATTAAATACTTGAACTTGGGATTTGATTAGTGTTAATGGACTTAAGAGCCCACCCTACACACCTTAATGGACTTATTAGCCCATTACTTCCATGTAAGTATTATTTAAGGCTTAACTAGATGAACTAATACATAAGGAATCTAGTTACATGTTACTTCCCATGCAAATACATCTAATAACCACCTTTTTAAGTCTTTACATGCAATAAACTTGTGGACACTTCCCTCCTTCCCTTTTGATGCAAAACCGTCGGCCAACATATGCCAAAGGGAGTTCAAAAATTTTTTTTAACTACTTGATTCACTAGTATCCTTCATTCATTTCACACACTTACTTGCTTTCATTTTTTCTCTCAAACTTTTCTCTCTTTTTCTCTCATCTTGTAAGTAACTTGAACAAACATTTCTCTTCTTCTTTTTCTGGCAAAAACCGAAACCAAACACCCTTAATCATCATCATTTACTTATCTTTGTTTGTTGTTTGATACTTGTTAGTTGTTGTTGATTACTTACATGTTGTTAAGAATCAAACTCTTTAGTTTGATTCTTCATATTATCTTGTATTTACAAGAACATACAAGAACTAAACTTTCTAGTTTATGTTTTACTTTTAATGTTTGAAAGATTGAAAGTTCATGTGTTGTTAAACTCATACTTGTGATTCATGTTTGTAAACTTAAAGTTTACATTCTTAAAGATCAAGCTTTGGCTTGAATCTTTAAAGTATGAATAACCATGACTTGTTACTTGTTTACTTTGCTTATTTCTTCATTTTCTTGCATCTTAAATTCGTTTTTGATGTTATAATGGTCAAGTGTTACTAGTTAATATTGATCTCATACTTTCTTGAACTAAAGTTAACTTTATTACTTAGGATTCAACTTAATAACTTTAGATCTAGACTTTTGAGTCTTGGATCTTCAAGATCAAACTAAGAACTATGTTCTACATCTTAAGATCTTGATTAGTTAGTTTACTTTCAAGTTTTAGTTCAATATTACTTTTATAGTTCAAGTATGTGTCGGATCTAAGATTTTGATGTAACTTTGGTTCATCAAGCTACTTGCAACACTTAAATGAGTTGTGCTACATGTTTTAGACTTACACAAGTGTTATGATGGTCAAACCTTGGTTAAGATGATGCAAACACATCAACAAGTTGTACACTTGAAGCTATATGCATCAAGGATGAGAACCGTGATAAGCATCGAGCACCAAGAACCCACCGGAACCTACTGTTTACTGTTTCTGGGTCTGATCAGTACGGCCTGGGCTACTGTAAAGATGATTTTAAGTTAGCTCTGTTCGATTAGATAATTTTTCGTTTAAGACTCGTCTTAATTCGAGTTACGGTTTAGGATTTATGGCCCTCCGATCGTCACTATGTCCTTTTAACGTTGTGCTGAAAATTCTGACCTACTCGCACTTAGACCGTCGCCACGGTCAAACGAAGATGAGTTTTCTTCTGGAATTTTTACCACAATTAGAGGACTCATATACGGAGCCATGGCCACTGGTCTCACCTTATTTAAATTGGTATAAAGGCCGTAGGGACTGACCGAAGTCAGCCTTTGTTTTAAACTTCTTTCATAAACAAAACTTACTTTACACCTTTTGTTTGATGATGAATGATGATGACTTTTAAGACCTAATATACATACTTTTAAACCTATTGGAACAATTTACTGACTTAGTACTATTTGACTTAGGTTGAGGACTTTCCGGACCTACCTACTTGCTTACTTCCCGACTCGACTTTACTACTACTATACCACTGTGAGTTATAGCATCCCTTTTTACTTTAACTATTTTGGGAACTGAGAATACATGCGCATTTTATGTTTTACATACTAGGCACGAGTACTTAAACTTTATATATGTGTGGGTTATACAACGGCATAAACTTTCCCCTTAGCCCGGTAACGTTTAGTCATTGGTCTTTGAACCGGTGAACGCGAATCTTAGATATGGATCCATAGGGTTTGACATCCCCACTCGGGCTAGTAGTGCTAGCATTTAACGAGTGTTTAATACTTCGTAAACATACGCACTCACCAAGTGTACTTTCAGGGGGGTTATAAACGTTAAGTTAGTTACCAAGTGCCCACGGTTAAACATATACTTTATCATACTATTTTGAAATGCTCTTTGTAGCACTGAAATCTCGTGGCCTACCTTACATACTGTTATACTTAAACTATAGCTCACCAACCTTTGTGTTGACATTTTTAAGCATGTTTTTCTCAGGTGCTTAAGGTTAGCTGCTTTCGCTGTGTACTAGTCTTGCTGTAGACACCCGCTGCTTTAGAGATGTCACCGCATGAACGTTATCTTGCATTCATAAACATTATTACTTTTGAAACTATGATTTGTAACGACCTATGGGTCACATACTATTATCCATGCTTCTATTCGTTAAAGCATACTTTTGGTTGTAAAACTATCGACGTTGGTTATGACGTCAGCTTTTATCTTGAATGCAAACGTATTTTGAAATAGCATATAGTGTTTGACCTTGTAATGATCCTGTTGTTGATGATTCGTACACGATGGTTTTGTACGGGGCATCACATAGTCAAAGAGGATGGTGTTTGTTTAAGGTGTTGATTTACATAGATGGTGGCGACTGTCTAAAATAAACGGTGAATGGTTGGCGGTTTTGCAGTTTCGTGAAGAAAAAGAAGAAACAAGAAAACCCAAGGTGATGTTGAAAAGGTTGGTGACTAAAGGTGATGTGTTCTCGGTTTGTTGTTGTTCGATGCATGGTGATAGGGTATGAGCCGGAACCAAAGTAGATAGCATTCATGGCTCGAATGGTTTTAGAAAGTGGGTTGAAAAAGAAGTAGTAGGGAAATATCATATTATATCTCAAGTTGCATAAGCATGTATGTATATGTCTATGTTATAACTATAACGAGTATGCATATTATATTTAAATTTAGATAGCTAGTGCATATAATTTGGTAAGGAGGTTAGGTAATTGATTAACTTTCTCCATATCATTGAGGAAACTGGTTGTTTTGTAGCGCAAGTAGTCAACAGCAATATATTTTTGCAGACAAAATAAAATAAAAGTGATGGGTTCTCGTAACAGAATTACATCTGGAATTGTGAATTGATATAGATGTGTAACATGTTTAAAGACAGGATAAAATTTTGGATCGAATCAACTTCACATCTGATCTTAGTATAAATAAATAAAAATAATAATACAAATAATAATAATAATAATAATAATAATAATAATAATAATAATAATAAGTTTATAAATAATTATAATAATAATAGTTAACAATAATCCTAACAATACTGATAATACAAATAATTATTAATAATACTCTTAAACATGATATGATAATAATAATTATTTGTATTATCTTTATAATGGTATTTATAATATTAATAAAGATTTTAATGATAATGGTAATAAGGAAAAAATGATCATCTTAATAATCATAATTTTTACTATTAATTATAATGCTACCTGATATTAATATTAATAAGATAAGATTTTATAAGCCTTATATGTTTACTTAAAATATTCTGTTATTTTATAACAGGATTAAATATTATAATTCAACGCATAATATGGATACTTTATATATATTTTACAACATACATATAATAATAATTATGTATAGAAGTCATATACATATATATTTATATTCAAACTACCATATATAATATTATGTTTTAAAATTTCCAAATATATTAACTATAGATTGAAATAATTAAACTCATAATAAATCATTTAATACTTTGTTAATGTTATATATATATATATATATATATATATATATATATATATATATATATATATTCACATCTAATCATAAACAAATGTTCGTGAATCGTCGGGTATAGTCAAAGGTCAATTGAATATATATGAACATCGTTCCAAAATTTTCTAGACTCAACATTACATACTTTGTTTATCGTATCGAAATCATATAAAGATTAAGTTTAAATTTAGTCGAAAATTTATGGGTCGTCACAGTACCTACCCGTTAAAGAAATTTCATCCCGAAATTTGATTGGAATGGTCATGGCTGACAATAAATATGTTTTCATGACGCATACGAGCTAGAAATTTAGAGTTTTTATCATCGGTGAGTAATATGGATAAAATAAATCGTTTATGTGAAGAGTACGAGTGAAGCTATCACAAAAGATTGAGATAGAGATTTAACTCTTGACGTAGTCAGAGTTGAATTTCGGAATTTAAGGGATTAAAGAAAATCTTCGAAATCCGAAAGATTTGATTCTTCAGCAAATAAGGAAATTAAGATCTCTATAATTAAATACAGTGATCTGCCTCGATTACTCTGTCTGATATTTCCATTATAAATTAAGCTCTTTCGTTCCATTATTCTCACCATTCCTATACTTTCTTTCTTCGTTCATACATCCAAAAGTTTGTGAAAATGCGTAATCCCATTCTAACTCTTGAAATTTTTATCATTTCTGTCATTCTTCTTTTCAACCTTCCACCAGAAAAATCTGGTTACTTCTACTATTACCTTGGGGTGATACTATTCTTAATTATACCGTGTCTTTATATTGCTATTCGTATTAATATCCACAGTTTGTAACCTCCGTGTTGTTATTGGGCTTTATATCTTCCCATATATTTTGGAGCTCTTTGCGTTTTTATTATCTTCTCGACCTCTAGTAAGGCGAGTAACGGTCCAGAATTCGTAATTATGGAATTTCGAATGAACTTAATGTTCTAAATAAGAAAGAACGTAAGCGCACGATTTGATTTGTCAAATTACCTGAATTACTGAGAATAGAACTATCAAGAATATACTTTCTTGATAAGTTCAGAAGTTAAGTAGAATGAAAGAGTTATGTAACATGGCACATGATGACGTTATGATCTGTGAATCATCACATTTCATTAGAAACTCAGCATGACTTACTGTAATATAATCACGTTAATCAAGTGTCATTATATTATACTAACTCATGCTTCAGTTCCCAACACTACTTCAAAATCATTCATAATTCAAACTTGAATTTCAAAGAAATTTAGAAACTAAAGTAGTTTCCTTTATGATGTAATATAGATAGCACGAAGAGATAAATAATTTCGGATGAGAATATTTATAAAAATATCTTCAGAAATATCGAAGATTTTTATGATGATATTTTGGAATTTCTAAGTTCGATGGTTGATGAAGAAAAATTTTTCGCAAGATTTTAGAGTCAGAAGCAAGGTATTCGATAATGACTTCAGTAGATAATGAATCATTTGGATTCTTTGAATGCAGGTTTAGTCTTTGTGATTTGCCCACGGCTTCCTTCATAGTATCGCATAATCCGTTTTTCGGTACTAAAATTTCCATTGAGCATTTCCAACCTTCCATTCCTTATTATCAAACTTTTGGCCGTTTAGATCATCTACAATTTTGTTGTTTCCTCTACATTTAATGCTACCATATCTGAATCGGCGGTTATCAATCCGATGTGGTTTCAATAGAATTGTGTTTTTAGATGATTAAACGCTGATGGTAATATGGTGGAATATAAAAGGTTCCCCGGTAACAATAAAAGAGCACACATATATATCAAGGTTATAATAAGGTTGTTTCGAATGAAAAGTCGAAGTTGACTTGTTGGAGATGTGATAAAATTTGCTACTTTGAAAGGAATCACCAAGTTATTTTGGGTAATACAGATACGTGTTAAACGTTTACTCAGGTTCCGAGTGTTTTCAGGTGCATAACTATATGTATCAATCTTTTCTTCCGTAGATGAAGTACGGTTGGTTCATCCTCTCGATTAAGGTGTTTTCAAGAATTATGAAAGGTTTGCACGCAGATTGTAATCATCAAGATACAAATGAGGTTTAAGATGAGATCAAGTGGAAAACTTGAAGAAATATTTAGTTTCATATGTTATAATCAATATTTTAATTCATTTTAATTGTCTAATGTTATTAGTCCACAGTCGATAGTCCACAGTTAACAATCCAATAATTCATATATAGTTTAATATATAATATTCAAATTAATTAATACATATCGTGACCCGTGTACATGTCTCAGACTCGATCACAACTTAAAGTATATATATTATTGTAGAATCAACATCAACCCTGTATAGCTAACTCCAGCATTACTGCATATAGAGTGTCTATGGTTATTCCAAATAATATATATAGATGCGTCGATATGATATGTCAAAACCTTGTATACGTGTCCCGATATTTAAAGTGCGTAAAATAAATAACAGAAATTAAATGACGATAAATAAAATTGCGAGAATATAAATTGCGATAATTAAATTGCGATAATTAAATTGCGATAAATAAATGTAATAAGGAATTAACAGTTAGCTAGGATTTTGTTAGCGTAGATTCTTAACAAAATTTCTCATAGTTAATTTGTTTGTTTCTAACAAATTTTATTTTGTCCAATGTTTTCTTCATTATGCCACTTGTTGGATTCTGATAGGTCAAAATCTAAATATGAAATTGAATGAAAATGGTTATTCTGCGGTGAACGGATATGTATATCGGTGGTTGTAAATGGGATAGTAAATGACTGTTGAATTAGATTTGAAAGAATGTAAAATTAGATTTGAAAGAATGTAAAGTGTACTTATTAATTTGAAATCTAAATATTCCTCGGGTATTACCTACCTGTTAAAATATTTTCACCATTAACAGATTGTACGAAAGAATTTTTAATTACAATCTTTATGAAAAAATATATATACCTATATATTTTCTTCAGATGTAATCATGGATTTAATGAGTCAATATGATATTGAACTCATTTGATTTACCGTTAGAACAAGAATATATAATCTTTAAAACATTAGAGATTACATAATCATCATGAAGAACGAAGATGTAGAACGTCATGTAGAACAATGATTATACTCGAGGTACAGAATGAGATGTTGAGGCATGTGATGTTGAAGCTTGGGTTGTTGGTGGTACTGGTATTGATATTGGTGATACTGTTGGTGCCGGTGATGTTGTTGAAGCTGGCACGTTTTGCACTATATTTTCCAAATTTACAACTCGGGCGCGAAGCTCGTTGACTTTTTTTATTACACCGGTATGATTGTCGGTTCGGACGAGTGGATGAATAAGATCTAGAATATAAGATAGTATATAATCATGATGGGATACTCTGGAAATGAGAGAGAAAATGGTATCACGAACAGGTTCGCCGGTAAGTGCTTCGGGTTCATTGCCAAGTGGGCAATATGGTGGATGGAAGGGATCACCTTCTTCTTGTCTCTTATGATTAAGTAGGCTACGAACCCATCCCCAATTCATCCAGAATTAGTGATGACTGATTGGTTGATCCATTCCAGTTACACTGCTTTCAGAGCTCGAGTGGAAATCCATATCGGAATAGCTATCGGAATCTGAGGAACTCGAACTGGTTAAGGGATTCATCTCGTACGATCATATGAAGGATTTTTGATAAGAAATAGATTATAGGATGTAGATTAGTACCCTGCAATACATAATTTACATATGCATATATAATACTAAAATCCCATAAGTTACGGAGGAATCTACGGAAGCTGTCAGGCAAAGGTAACAATAACAGATACGCTAAGATATGAATTTTGTCTACACACTATTCAAGCAATCAATGCAGTAAGATGTGTCTAGACTCAGAATGATAAGCAGATAATTTTCGACACTAAGTGATAAGCAAAACTTTTGACATGCAAACACGGTCGAAGTCCAGACTCACTAATGCATCCTAACGACTATCAGTTAGACACACTAATGCAGACCTGGTTCGCTAAGACCACCGCTCTGATGCCAACTCTAATATATTTGGGGACAACCACCGTCCCACCCAGTGCCTTCCCTGATAACCGCCTGGTGACCACTGAGTGTACCTCAGATATTGATTTTAGGGCCTGCCTCTCGGCTACTACCAACCCTCGTAAGGGATTGCAAGGAGTAAGAGCCAATGCTTCGTCACAGGTAACACTGTGAGAACCTCCTTTACGACTAACCTGCCACACATGGATGGCGTTATACCAGCTCTGATGCTAACTCTAATGACCCGTCCTAATCCATTTGGACGAATACATTATATTTGGTTACATCGCGAGGTACTTGACCTCTATATGATACATTTTACAAACATTGCATTCGTTTTGAAAAGACAAACTTTCCTTACATCGAAAGTTGACGATATGCATACCATTTCATAATAAATCCAACTATAATTGACTTAATAATAATCTTGATGAACTCAATGACTTGAATGCAACGTCTTTTGAAATATGTCATGAATGACTCCAAGTAATATCTCTAAAATGAGCAAATGCACAGCGGATCATACCTGAGAATAAACATGCTTTCAAGTGTCAATCAAAAGGTTGGTGAGTTCATAAGTTTATCATAAACATTCATTTCCATCATTTTAATAGACCACAAGATTTTCATTTTCATTTCGCATAAATATACGTCCCATGCATAGAGACAAAAATCATCCATATGGATTGAACACCTGGTAACCGACATTAACAAGATGCATATAAGAATATCCCCTATCATTCCGGGACATCCATCGGACATGATAAAACAACATCGAAGTACTTAAGCATCCGCTACAACGGAAGGGGTTTGTTAGGCCCAATAGATCTATCTTTAGGATTCGCGTCAATTAGTAGACTGGTTTACTAATTCTTAGGTTACCAAGCAAAAGGGGCATATTTGGCTTCGATCATTCAACCATATAATGTAGTTTCGATTACTTGTGTCTATTTCGTAAAACATTTATAAAAGCGCATGTATTCTCAGTCCCAAAAATAGATATTGCAAAAGCATTTAAAAAGAGAGTAATGAAGCTCACCCTACAATATTTTGTAGTAAAAATATTCATACGACGAAACAGAACAATGCAGGGTTGGCCTTGGATTCACGAACCTATATCATTTGTATATTTATTAATATTCATAGTTGTAATCGAATAGTATATATATATAAATTCATTAGTTATATACTTTTTATATTAATAATATATATATGTTTCATATATTTATTTTGTTATAGAAAATATTACTTTTCATTATATTATATGTATTAAATGTATTGTTATATATGTATATATCATTTGTTTATTAAAATAGTAATTTTAGTAATACTACGATAAAAATAATAAAAAAAATCATAAGACTTAATATTACTAAATAAGGTATTATTGTTAATAATTATATTAATGATATTAATAATGATATTTATAATAATAACTGTAAAATATAAATTTTTCGGTTAATGATACTTATCATAATGATTTTAGTAATTACATATTAATAACATTTATTATAATACAATTAATCATACTTATAATGGTAATAATAATAATACTGATCATGATACTTATAATGATAATTGTATTACTAATAATAATTATAATACTCGTAATAATACTAGTAATAATGTTATCATTCATAAGATGATACAAATATTAATTTTTAATGATAGAAATATTAATGATAATAATAATAATCATAACCCTAATAATGATATTAATACTATATTGATAATAATAATATTAATGATACTTATTAATACTAATGACAATATGGTCCCTAATATTTATATGTATATACTTATGATATTAGTAGTAATAATAATTATAATACTTAATAATAACAATAATCATAACAATAACTATAACAATACAATAACAATGACAATAACAATAATAATGATAATAATAATAATCATAACCCTAATAATGATATTAATACTATATTGATAATAATAATATTAATGATACTTATTAATACTAATAAAAATATGGTCCCTAATATTTATATGTATATACTTATGATATTAGTAGTAATAATAATTATAATACTTAATAATAACAATAATCATAACAGTAACTATAACAATACAATAACAATGACAATAACAATAACAATAATAATAATAATAATAATAATAATAATAATAATAATAATAATAATAATAATAATAATAATAATAATAATAATAATAATAATAATAATAATAATAATAATAATAATAATAATGATAATAATAATAATTATTATAATAATAATAATAATAATAATAATAATAATAATAATATTAATTATACCTTTGTAGCATTAAAAAGAGTTAAACTGCCCGAGACGGGACTCGAACCCGCGACCTTCCACTCACATGAAAACACCTTAACTAGTGGACCATCAGCTTATTTTTGTATTAAACTCCACTTATAATTGTTTTAAGACGTTAATACTTAAAGCCCTAAATGCCGATCCCAACACAGTAACAAAGTCCAGCAACCCAACAAGCAGGTTTCGGCCCACAAAGAAAATCCATTAAACAAAATAACACGGGCCAAGAATTTATAATCTGTTGGTTTAACTGTTGAATTGGCGAAGAGAACAAGAAACAACAAAAAATATAAAAGCAACCAATTTAAAATACTCCACTGGTCGGCCATTAAGGAAAAAAAATTGCCATCAACACCCACTTTGCATAATTTGTTTGGTAAATTGATAATTTTGTTGTATATAATATTCAAGTGGGCTGTAATGCCCCGTACAAAACCATCGTGTACGGATCATAAACAACAGGATCATCACAAGGTCAAACACTATATGCTGTTTGAAAACCGATTTGCATTCATTAAAAAGATAACGTTTTATAAAGATAACATGTCATAAGACTTATTACAAACCATTGTTTCGAAATAACATAAGTTTACGAATGCAAAACATAAGTTTCATAATTTGAGACATCTCTAGTAATGCAGCGGATAACTAGTTCAGTAGGTCCATAACAGCAATTCAATAACAGCATGACAGCAAGTGTAACAGCGGAAGCAATAAACCTCTAGGCACCTGAGAAATACACGCTTAAAAAGTCAACACGAATGTTGGTGAGCTATAGTTTAAGTTGTAATAGTAATGTAAGATAGGCCACGAGATTTCAGTGCTGCAACAGCGTATCAAAACAGTATGAAAAGTATATGCATAACCGTGGGCACCCGGTAACTAAACTTAACGTTTATAATCTCCTGAAAGTACACTTGGCGAGTGCGTATGTTCACGAAGTATTAAACACCCGTTAAATGCTAGCGCGACTAGCCCGAGTGGGGATGTCAAACCCTATGGATCCATATCTAAGATTCGCGTTTACCGGTTCAAAAATCAATGAGTAAACGTTACCGTGCTAAAGGGAATGTTTATGCCGTTATATAACCCACATACATACAAAGTTTAAGTACTCGTGCCTAGTATGTAAAACGTAAAAAGCGCATGTATTCTCAGTCCCAAAAATAGTAAAAGTAGTAAAAAGGGATGCTATAACTCACAGTGATAAAAGCGGTAAAGTCGGTAATGAAAGTACGCAAGTAGTAAGTCGGTCCGAAAGGTCGTCAACCTAAATCAAAAGTTACTAGGTCAGTAGGTTGTCTTTATAAATTCTAATAGTGCATAAAATAAGTTTAATTGTCATCATCATCATCATTCATCATCATAAAAGCTAAGTAAGTTTGACAAAAATAGAGATCGAAACAATGGGCTGACTTCGGTCAGCTGCTACGACCTCTACGTAAATCAAAAAGACGCATGGTCAGTGGCTATGGCTCCGTATATGAGTCCCCTAACAGCTGACCAATTTTCAGAACCTAACTCGTCTTCGTTTGACCGTGGCGATGGTTTAAGTGCGAGTAGGTCAGAAATTTTAGCACAACGTTAATAGGGTGTAGTGACTCTCGGAGGGCCATAACTCCTAAACCGTAACTCGTATTAAGACTAGGCCTAAACGGAAAATCATCTACTCGAACCGAACTAACTAAAAATCAGCTTTCCAATAGCCCAGGTGGTCTGGTCAGATACTAAAATCAGTGGACAAGTGCTCCGATGGGGTTCTTGGTGCTCGATGCTCATCACGGTTCTCATCCTTGATGCTTGTAGCTTCAAGTGTACAACTCGTTGATGGTTTAGCATCACTTTTGACCAAGATTCACCATCAATACACAATATGTTAAGACCAAGTAAGAATACAACTCATTCATGAGTCTTAGATGGATGATGAACCAAGGTTACATCATATCATTAGTCTTAACACTAATACAAGTCACAATAACAACTAAAGTTACAAAATTTACATCAATTTAACAAGTATGAACACAATCTAAGTCAAAAGAGGTGATGGAACCCTAAGCTAGAGAGCTTGGATCCATTTCACACAAGTCACAAGGTTACAAAGCTAGAAAGCTTGAACCTTTAAGTGTTCTTGAAGATCTTGAAGCATAAAGCTTGGATCTTGAAGATACATGAAGATTACAAACAAAAGTTTGAATCTTTTTAACAAAATAACAAGATCAAAGTAAAAAGAACTTGAATCTAACAACAATATATGAATATTCAAGCTAGAAAGCTTGCATCTTGATTGTTCTTGAAGATCTTGAAGCATAAAGCTTGGATCTTGAAGATGCATGAAGATTACAAACAAAAGTTTGAATCTTTTTAACAAAATAACATTAAACAATCATAAAAGTAATAGATCTATAAAAGATATGAAGATTCAAGCTAGAAAGCTTGAATCTTTGTTGTTCTTGAAAGATTCAAACTTGAATCAACAAGATATAAGTAAGATCAAAGCTAAAGGAACTTTGATCTTTATAAGGATGATGGTGATGATCACGAATTCAAGAAGAAAGAGGGAGGAGAAGAAAACTTACAAACAAAAGGAAGAAAGAGAGGATAAGTGTGTGAAATGCCAAAATGATCAAGTGTTGGAATGAGGGGCTTAAGGCTAGTATTTATAAGCAAATGGATATCACATGGATTGATAAGGTGGCAAGCCATATGGTGGTGGTGGTGGTGGATGAATTTTAGAGGGGGAGGGGGGACAAAATCTTGCTTTTTGGCTAATGGTGTCTAAAGTATGTCCTTTTGCTAGAATCTTATGTAACAAAGTTGATAATCCTTATCCATTATGCTAGTATGACTCATTAATTAATTTATTTATTATTATGGGCCACTAGTAATAATACTTGGGCTAATTAATTGGGTCACTAGCTAGAGTAGGGTGGGCTTGAGCCCAACAAGGTAAAAAGTCCAAAAAGGCTAACTATTGGGCTTTAGCAATTAAATAAATAAAATTAAGCATCCAAAGGCCCATGTAATTATTATTAGAAAATAATAATTAATATTTAGCAGTCCAAAAGTTCCGGTTCCGACAAAAGTCAAACGTGCGCGCAGTCCGCGTTTTAATCGTAACGGTAAATAACACTAACGGTTATAAAGCATCCAATGGACAAGTTAAGCATTCTACATATACCAAGGCACGTTTTAAAGTAAATATGAATATAAAACACGTGTGCCAAGGTTCCGGAGTAATAAAGTAACACAGTACGCACAAATACGCAGTTTCGCTAAAATACAAGGCATAAAAGCAAGTCGAAAAAGTCGGGTCGTTACATTACCCACCTGTTATTGGAAATTTTGTCCCGAAATTTAAGCTGAGGTAGATGTTGGAGTCGGGAAAAGGTGAGGATACTTCTGCATCATTTGATCCTCTCGTTCCCAGGTAAACTCAGGTCCACGCTTGGCATTCCATCGAACTCGGACAATTGGAATCTTATTGCGTTTCAAGGTTTTGACCTCACAGTCCATAATTTTGATAGGTTCTTCCACGAAGTGGAGTTGGTCATCAATGGTAAGTTCTTCCAATGGTATGATAAGTTCCGGTGGAGCAAGACATTTCTTCAAATTTGATACATGAAAGGTAGGATGAACGGCACTCAACTGAGTCGGAAGATCCAAACGGTAAGCAACCGGTCCGATACATTCCAAAATTTCAAAGGGTCCGATGTATCGCAGGTTCAACTTTTCGCGTTTCCCAAAATGAATTACACCTTTCCAAGGTGCAACCTTCAACATCACACGGTCACCTACGTTAAATTCGAAGTCTTTACGTTTAAGATCAGCATAACTCTTTTGGCGATCACGGGCAGTCTTAAGTCTCGCCTGAATCTGAGAAATCTTCTCCGTCGTTTCATGGACTATCTCGGGTCCGGTGATTTGCACTTCGCCTAACTCGGCCCAACAAATAGGAGAACGGCACTTGCGGCCATACAACGCTTCAAAAGATGCGGCTTTAATACTTGAATGATAACTGTTGTTGTAAGAGAATTCGGCCAGCGGCAGATGCCTTTCCCAAGACTTTCCGAAGTCAATAACACAGGCACGTAACATGTCCTCTAAATTCTGAATCGTTCGTTCGCTCTGACCGTCGGTCTGGGGGTGATACGCGGTGCTCATGTCGAGACGAGTTCCCAAGGCTTCTTGCAAAGAACGCCAGAATCTGGAAGCAAAACGGGGATTGCGATATGAGATGATTGATAAGGGCACACCATGATGAGATACCACCTCTTTGATGTACAGTTGAGCAAGTCTCTCCATTGTATCTATTTCTTTCATTGCTAGAAAATGAGCAGATTTGGTAAGACGGTCAATGATAACCCAGATTGTATCGTATCTGCCCACCGTCTTTGGTAGCTTCGTGATGAAATCCATTTTAACTGCTTCCCATTTCCATTGTGGGATTTCTGGTTGTTGAAGTAATCCAGATGGCCTCTGATGTTCAGCTTTAACCTTCGAACAAGTCAAACACCTTCCAACATAAGTTGCAACATCCTTCTTAAGATTTGGCCACCAATACTGTTCCTTAAGATCGTGGTACATTTTGCCAGCTCCTGGATGAATCGAATATCTCGACTTGTGGGCTTCATCAAGTATAAGGTTCTGTAGATCTCCATAACGAGGTACCCAAATTCTTCCGGCATAACATCGGAGTCCAGACTCCTTAACCTCGAATTTAGAGACGAGAATGTTCAGGTATTCACGAGATATGTTCTCCTTCTTGAGAGCCTCTTCTTGGGCTACTCGAATCTGACTGTGGAGGTTCGAATGGATGGTGATGTTCAGAGCCCGAACACGAAGGGGTACCGTCCTCTCCTTTTGACTTAATGCGTCAACTACAACATTGGCCTTGCCCGGATGGTAGCGAAGTTCACAATCGTAGTCGTTTAGCATCTCAATCCATCGACGCTGTCTCATGTTTAGTTGCTTCTGATCGAAGATGTGTTGGAGACTCTTGTGATCGGTAAAGATAGTACTCTTTGTTCCATAAAGATAGTGTCTCCACAGCTTCAATGCGAAGACGACGGCTCCAAGTTCGAGATCGTGAGTAGTGTAGTTTCGCTCGTGGACCTTCAGTTGACGAGATGCATAAGCAATGACCTTCGTTCTTTGCATCAACACACAGCCAAAACCATTCCTCGAAGCATCGCAGTACACAACGAAGTCGTCACTGCCTTCAGGAAGAGATAGGATAGGTGCGGTGGTTAACTTCAGCTTCAGGGTTTGAAATGCTGCTTCTTGCTCTTTTTCCCAAATAAACTTCTTTCCTTTATGAGTTAACGCAGTCAAAGGACGCGAAATCAAAGAGAAACCTTCAATGAACCTTCGGTAATAACCGGCAAGACCTAGAAATTAGCGGATGTGAGTCGGAGTAGTGGGTGTCTCCCACTTGTTGATAGCTTCAATCTTGGCGGGGTCAACTTTGATACCTTGATCACTCACAATATGACCCAGAAATTGGACTTCCTTCAACCAAAATTCACACTTGGAGAATTTGGCATAAAGCTGCTCTTGTCTCAAGAGTTCGAGCACTAACCAAAGATGTTGTTCATGTTCTTCTTTGCTCTTGGAGTAGATGAGGATATCATCTATGAAGACGATAACGAATTTATCCAGATAAGGCTTGCAGACACGATTCATGAGGTCCATGAACACAGCGGGTGCGTTGGTTAAACCGAATGGCATCACGAGAAACTCGTAATGACTATAGCGGGTTCTAAACGCAGTCTTCATCACATCACTCTCCTTCACCCTCAATTGGTGATAACCTGATCGCAAATCGATCTTAGAATAAATGCTCGATCCTTGTAGCTGATCAAAAAGATCGTCAATTCGGGGAAGAGGATATCGGTTCTTAATCGTCAACTTGTTGAGTTCGCGGTAGTCGATACACATGCGGAAAGATCCGTCCTTCTTCTTCACGAATAAAACAGGTGCGCCCCAAGGCGACGAGCTCGGTTGGATAAACCCTCGGTCGAGCAATTCCTGCAGTTGACTCTGCAATTCTTGCAGTTCTGAAGGTGCCAGACGATAAGGCGCACGAGCTACGGGTGCAGCTCCCGGCACCAGATCGATCTGGAACTCCACTGTTCTTGGTGGCGGTAATCCAGGCAGTTCTTCTGGAAAGACGTCGGGGAATTCATTAACGATTCGCACATCATTCACACTCTTCTCCTCTGATTCTAAAGCCTTCACGTGTGCTAAAACGGCAAGTCGTCCTTTCTTCATGATCCTCTGCGCTTTCATACAACTAATGAGATTCAGCTTCGAGTTACATCTCTCTCCGTAAATAATCAGTGGCTCACCATCTCCTTGTGGTATACGAAGAGCTTTATCTCCACAAATAATATCAGCCCTTACCTTGGTCAACCAATCCATACCGACGATCATGTCAAAACTTCCCAGTTTGATAGGTATCAAGTCAATTTCAAAATCCACACCAGCTACATTAATAATAGCTCCTCGGCCAATTTGGTCAACCTTTTCAAGTTTACCGTTGGCTACCTCGACAAGCATACTTTATTTTAAAGGAACTAATGACCAATTTATCTTATCGCAAAAGTGTCTACATACATAACTTCTATCGGCACCAGTATCAAATAGGACAGAAGCTAAAAGATTGTTGATAGTGAATATACCTGTCACCAAGTCGGGGTTCTCGCGTGCATCCCTTGCATTAACATTAAAAGCTCTACCACGCGGTGGTCCGCCGTCCTTCTTCTTATTGGGTCAATCATTCCTAAAGTGGCCATGCTGTCCACACTCATAGCATTTCCTTGGCCCATTCGGGTTTGTCCTTGCAGCTGGGACGGGAATCTTGCAGTTCTTACCAACATGTCCGATCCGGTTGCACTTTTCACAGACCGCATTACAGTACCCAGTGTGATGTTTGTAACACCTCTTACACTGCGGTAGAGTGCCCTTGTAGTTCGGGTTTGAACTTGTGCCTGGGTTGGGGTTTCCACCGTTGTTGTGCCTCTTGGCAGGGGTTTGATCATAGGTTCTTCCCTTGTTATTATCCCACTTACGCTTCTCACCACTACCCGCTTCAGACTTGGACTTCTCCGGTTCATCGATGAGAATCTGATTCATGAGTGTATGCGCCATGCGCATTGCTTCGGGAACATTCGGTGGCTTGGACGAGGTGACATTACCCTTAATGGACTTAGGGAGTTCCCAAAAGTATCTCTCCATACGCTTGAATTCCGGGGTGACCATGGTAGGACACATAAGAGCTAACTCAAGAAACCTCCGATTGTAACCATCGAGATCGTTGTCAACAGCTTTCAATTGCATAAACTCTATTTCCATCTTTTGTATCTCGGTTCTCGGACAATACTCATCAATCATAGCCGCTTTGAACTCCTCCCATAGTGTAGCATACGCCTCATCAATACCTTGTGCCTGAGCCATGGTGTTCCACCACGTGAGGGCGCCATCAGATAGCGTGCAGGAAGCAAATTTGGTTTTGTTAGACTCGGAACAGTTGCTGACTCGGAATACTGATTCAAGCTTTTCAAACCATCTTGTGAGACCAACAGGCCCCTCAGTTCCGCTGAAGTTATGTGGCTTACAGCTCTGGAATTCTTTGTAGGTGCACTCTTTTCGAACGGGTTGGATAACCGGCGGTGGTTCAGCTTGAGGGTTCATTTCCGCCAAGGCTGCGGCGACTCGTTCATTAATCATCTCTTCGATTTGAGCTGCTGTGGGTGTTGTTCGTGTGTTTGCCATTGCCCTTCGAAACAGAAATTTTGACTTAAGTCAAAATCCAGCATTTAATATATAATAATATAGTATATAGTAAACAGGGAAACAACATAACGCATGCCAAAATAGTGACGCAACTAGGTACAAATACCGCAAAACCAACATACACTAATGTAAATAGAACACTGTGCAAGAATTTAACAATACAAAGTTCCATTAATAAAGAGTTGCATAGATAAGTTCGTACATTACATAAGGAAAACATGGATCTACAAACGAGATTACAAAATGAAACCTACTAAAAAGCTCTATGGTGATAGTGGGTAAAGGATGTCCAGCACATGGGACATCTGCTCCTCGAGCTCAGTTACCCGAGCACGTAGGATCTCCACCTCCCTTGCCAGTTCCTCAACAGAGGGAGGGGCTGGCAGAGCAGGCGGTGCTGCTGGTGCAGGTGGTGCTGGTGGTGCAGATGGTTCGGCTTCAGAGGTAGATGCTGCATGGCAGTAAGGCTTACGCACGAACGGATCAGCTGGGTAAGGCACGACCCGCTTACGGGCGGTAACCCTACGACGCTGACCATGTGCGTCAGTGAATGCTCGTCCTCCGTTGATCCCCGGAATAACGGTGCCATCGAAACGGTACCGCTTCTTCGGCGGGGTGGAGGGTGGCTGGACAGGTGTATCATCAAGGTCCTCCTCTTCGGAATCATCGTCACTAAAGTTGTCTGTGGATGAGTCATCTGAACTAGCTGGGGGTGACACCACAGGTGGCCCTCCTCGAGCGGCCATCATCTGTCCATATCTGGCGGGTTCGATTGGCACGAGACGTCCATCAGGAGTGCGTCGGCACCAGTGGTTACGTTCATTACGAACCAGACCTTCCCCAAGATCCGCAGGAATCACAACACCACTGGGGCGAGGCTGTGGCTCCTGAGGTATCGGGGCAACTGGAGCTGGAATCTCCGGAGGGTCCTGGGCTCCGACTGCGGTAACCACCGGTACAGGTGTATGGCTGCTTGTTCCGGAGGATGAAGCACTGGGGTCACTGGTTAACGAGATCTGTGTATCGGTAGCAGCAGTAGGTGAGGTGGCTGACGAGTCTGAATCGCTGTCCAAAATAATGACAGGTGGAATATCCGACATCTGAACAAGGAAAATAAATTTTCCATATCAGTAAGTCATAAGCAAGCAAGTATTAGGCACTATAGCATCCTAGCATGGCAATAACAACAGTGCTAAACAGTAATAACAGTGAAAGCAGATAGTAATCATGCAAAGGAAGAAATAGGCATACAGCAAGTTCGCATGGCAGTAAAGATAAGAAATAGCACGCAGTAAGATCACATAGTAGTAAAAGTAAGCAGTAGCAGGCAGAAACAAGTAAACTAGCAAGTTGTAGATTAGTCCTATTAGTGAATCCTACTCGGGTCAGTCCTAGACTCACTAATGCAACCTAATTCCCTACAACCAATGCTCTGATACCAACTGTAACGCCCCGTACAAAACCATCGTGTACGGATCATAAACAACAGGATCATCACAAGGTCAAATACTATATGCTGTTTGAAAACCGATTTGCATTCATTAAAAAGATAACGTTTTACAAAGATAACATGTCATAAGACTTATTACAAACCATTGTTCCGAAATAACATAAGTTTACGAATGCAAAACATAAGTTTCATAATTTGAGACATCTCTAGTAATGCAGCGGATAACTAGTTCAGTAGGTCCATAACAGCAATTCAATAACAGCATGACAGCAAGTGTAACAGCGGAAGCAATAAACCTCTAGGCACCTGAGAAATACACGCTTAAAAAGTCAACACGAATGTTGGTGAGCTATAGTTTAAGTTGTAATAGTAACGTAAGATAGGCCACGAGATTTCAGTGCTGCAACAGCGTATCAAAACAGTATGAAAAGTATATGCATAACCGTGGGCACCCGGTAACTAAACTTAACGTTTATAACCCCCTGAAAGTACACTTGGCGAGTGCGTATGTTCACGAAGTATTAAACACCCGTTAAATGCTAGCGCGACTAGCCCGAGTGGGGATGTCAAACCCTATGGATCCATATCTAAGATTCGCGTTCACCGGTTCAAAAACCAATGACTAAACGTTATCGTGCTAAAGGGAATGTTTATGCCGTTATATAACCCACATACATACAAAGTTTAAGTACTCGTGCCTAGTATGTAAAACGTAAAAAGCGCATGTATTCTCAGTCCCAAAAATAGTAAAAGTAGTAAAAAAGGATGCTATAATTCACAGTGATAAAAGCGGTAAAGTCGGTAATGAAAGTACGCAAGTAGTAAGTCGGTCCGAAAGGTCGTCAACCTAAATCAAAAGTTACTAGGTCAGTAGGTTGTCTTAATAAATTCTAATAGTGCATAAAATAAGTTTAAGTGTCATCATCATCATCATTCATCATCATAAAAGCTAAGTAAGTTTGACAAAAATAGAGATCGAAACAATGGGCTGACTTCAGTCAGCTTCTACGACCTCTACGTAAATCAAAAAGACACATGGTCAGTGGATATGGCTCCGTATATGAGTCCCCTAATAGCTGACCAATTTTCAGAACCTAACTCGTCTTCGTTTGACCGTGGCGACGGTTTAAGTGCGAGTAGGTCAGAAATTTCAGCACAACGTTAATAGGGTGTAGTGACTCTCGGAGGGCCATAACTCCTAAACCGTAACTCGTATTAAGACGAGGCCTAAACGGAAAATCATCTAATCGAACCGAACTAACTAAAAATCAGCTTTCTAGTAGCCCAGGTGGTCTGATCAGATACGAAAATCAGTGGACAAGTGCTCCGGTGGGGTTCTTGGTGCTCGATGCTCATCACGGTTCTCATCCTTGATGCTTGTAGCTTCAAGTGTACAACTCATTGATGGTTTAGCATCACTTTTGACCAAGATTCACCATCAATACACAATATATTAAGACCAAGTAAGAATACAACTCATTCATGAGTCTTAGATGGATGATGAACCAAGGTTACATCATATCATTAGTCTTAACACTAATACAAGTCACAATAACAACTAAAGTTACAAACTTTACATCAATTTAACAAGTATGAACACAATCTAAGTCAAAAGAGGTGATGGAACCCTAAGCTAGAGAGCTTGGATCCATTTCACACAAGTCACAAGGTTACAAAGCTAGAAAGCTTGAACCTTTAAGTGTTCTTGAAGATCTTGAAGCATAAAGCTTGGATCTTGAAGATACATGAAGATTACAAACAAAAGTTTGAATCTTTTTAACAAAATAACAAGATCAAAGTAAAAAGAACTTGAATCTAACAACAATATATGAAGATTCAAGCTAGAAAGCTTGCATCTTGATTGTTCTTGAAGATCTTGAAGCATAAAGCTTGGATCTTGAAGATGCATGAAGATTACAAACAAAAGTTTGAATCTTTTTAACAAAATAACATTAAACAATCATAAAAGTAATAGATCTATAAAAGATATGAAGATTCAAGCTAGAAAGCTTGAATCTTTGTTGTTCTTGAAAGATTCAAACTTGAATCAACAAGATATAAGTAAGATCAAAGCTAAAGGAACTTTGATCTTTATAAGGATGATGGTGATGATCATGAATTCAAGAAGAAAGAGGGAGGAGAAGAAAACTTACAAACAAAAGGAAGAAAGAGAGGATAAGTGTGTGAAATGCCAAAATGATCAAGTGTTGGAATGAGGGGCTTAAGGCTAGCATTTATAAGCAAATGGATATCACATGGATTGATGAGGTGGCAAGCCATATGGTGGTGGTGGTGGTGGACGAATTTTAGAGGGGGAGGGGGGACAAAATCTTGCTTTTTGGCTAATGGTGTCTAAAGTATGTCCTTTTGCTAGAATCTTATGTAACAAAGTTGATAATCCTTATCCATTATGCTAGTATGACTCATTAATTAATTTATTTATTATTTATTTATTATTATGGGCCACTAGTAATAATACTTGGGCTAATTAATTGGGTCACTAGCTAGAGTAGGGTGGGCTTGAGCCCAACAAGGTAAAAAGTCCAAAAAGGCTAACTATTGGGCTTTAGCAATTAAATAAATAAAATTAAGCATCCAAATGCCCAGGTAATTATTATTAGAAAATAATAATTAATATTTCGCAGTCCAAAAGTTCCGGTTCTGACAAAAGTCAAACGTGCGCGCAGTCCGCGTTTTAAGCGTAACGGTAAATAACACTAACGGTTATAAAGCATCCAATGGACAAGTTAAGCATTCTACATACACCAAGGCACGTTTTAAAGTAAATATGAATATAAAACACGTGTGCCAAGATTCCGGAGTAATAAAGTAACACAGTACGCACAAATACGCAGTTTCGCTAAAATACAAGGCATAAAAGCAAGTCGAAAAAGTCGGGTTGTTACATGGGCAAACCCACACAATATGTTGTGCAGCTTCTTTTTTTATTCCTTTTGTTTTGTAAGCTTCACGAACCAAACCACAATGTACCCTCTTCATGTTGCTTTGTGTCGAACAACCAGAAAATCTAAACGATTTGCAGCAGATATACGCAATATATTAGCTGTAGCAGGAATAAAAGACGAGTATATGTGGTGGTTAAAGATGGTGATCAAAGTGAAGGTGATCATACTTGGTGAAGGTGGTTCTTGATGATAGTGAAGGTGCTTGGTTTATTGATCAATCAAAGAAATAAACAAGGTTTGGTAGGTTTTAGTGGATCACAAATTGAAGGTGGTCCACAGCTGCAAAGACCACAGTTAGATGATGGTTGGGTGGTGACTTTAAGGTAGTTTTTATACAATCAAAACAATCGCAAAAAGTAATTTTCGTTCGTAAAGAAAACAGGCAGCAGCAAAACAGAAGGGAAATATGGCAACTTACAGCAACATTTTGTTGATTCTTTGGTGGTGGTTGACGGTTAGAAATAGTAGCAGGAGTAGTCAAAGAGGATGGTGTTTGTTTAAGGTGTTGATTTACATAGATGGTGGCGACTGTCTAAAATAAACGGTGAATGGTTGGCGGTTTTGCAGTTTCGCTAAAAAAAAGAAACAAGAAAACCCAAGGTGGTGTTGAAAAGGTTGGTGACTAAAGGTGATGTGTTCTCAGTTTGTTGTTGTTCGATGCATGGTGATAGGGTATGAGCCGGAACAAAAGTAGATAGCATTCATGGCTCGAATGGTTTTAGCAAGTGGGTTGAAAAAGAAGTAGTAGGGAAATATCATATTATATCTCAAGTTGCATAAGCATGTATGTATATGTCTATGTTATAACTATAATGAGTATGCATATTATATTTAAATTTAGATAGCTAGTGGATATAATTGGTAAGGACGTTAGGTAATTGATTAACTTTCTCCATATCATTCAGGAAACCGGTTGTTTTGTAGCGCAAGTAGTCAACAGCAATATATTCTTGCAGACAAAATAAAATAAAAGTGAAAGGTACTCCTAACATAATTGCATCTGGAATTGTGAATTGATATAGATGTGTAACATGTTTAAAGACAGGATAAAATTTTGGATCGAATCAACTTCATATCTGATCTTAGTATAAATAAATAAAAATAATAATACAAATAATAATAATAAGTATATAAATAATTATAATAATAATAGTTAACAATAATCCTAACAATACTGATAATACAAATAATTGTTAATAATACTCTTAAACATGATATGATAATAATAATTATTTGTATTATCTTTATAGTGGTATTTATAATATTAATAAAGATTTTAATGATAATGGTAATAAGGAAAAAATGATAATCTTAATAATCATAATTTTTACTATTAATTATAATGCTACCTGATATTAATATTAATAAGATTTTATAAGCCTTATATGTTTACTTAAAATATTATGTTAATTTATAACAGGATTAAATATTATAATTCAACGCATAATATGGATACTTTATATATATTTTACAACATACATATAATAATAATTATGTATAGAAGTCATATACATATATATTTATATTCAAACTACCATATATAATATTATGTTTTAAAATTTCCAAATATATTAACTATAGATTGAAATAATTAAACTCATAATAAATCATTTAATACTTTGTTAATGTTATTTTTTTTTATATATCTATTCACATCTAATCATAAACAACTGTTCGTGAATCGTCGGGTATAGTCAAAGGTCAATTGAATATATATGAACATCGTTCCAAAATTTTCTAGACTCAACATTACATACTTTGCTTATCGTATCGAAATCATATAAATATTAAGTTTAAATTTAGTCGGAAATTTCTGGGTCGTCACAATTTCGACAACATACACAAATCATAACATTATTTCAGCACTATAACTACTTACATCATAGCATACACTAAAGATAACTACTCGCTAATCATGAAAACAATATCACATAACATAATGATAAAAGACATTATATAAAGATAAAGGATAGAAGTACCAGTAGATTAAACGAGTTTCGAATACAAAAGTGACAACTTTAAACTTCAGACCGCTCCTAATACAATCTTCGGCGTTCTTCTCCGGGTACTAGGTTTCCCGCACGGAGTCGAAGACCTTGAAAGTATGACTAATATTGTACAAGAGTGAGAAAGAAGTGAATTGAAGTGTGTGTTGGAATGAATGACAAAGACCCTTTAAATAAGCTAGGATTTTGCCTGCAAATGGCTGGCAGGCCGTTTGCAGGGGCCATTTTCCAGGGTAAGCCGTTTGTTGGGGCCATTTGTCTGGGCCGTTTGGTAGGCCGTTTTTGAGCCAGGCAGGCCGTTTGGCTTGCCTGGCTCCCTGGATCTTAACTTGATTTCTTGTCTTTCACCGTTTTCGCTCTAGAATCTTCGTTTTAGCTCCGATTCTCTTGATTCATTTTGCAACGTCTTCATAATTACTTGTTCTTCAATTCTAACCGATGAAGTGGGTATTTTTCCAATAAAGTTAGAATCTTTCTTGTTTTTGGCCTTTAATACCGGGGTGAAAATGTGACTTTTTAGCCGATATCAGGATTCATGGTATCCAAGTCATTAAGGTTGGGATAATTTGATTTATAGAGTGAATCGAATGGGTCTTGATTATGGTGAGGTGGCAGGTCAATTGGAGAATCATGTGGTTCAATACGGTGTTGATCAGTCAAATAATGTGGCATTCCATAATGAGATTCGACGGCATAATGCAACGGTCGAAAGACATAACGACCGAATGTGGCAGAGCCAGCAAAGGCATGAGGAGCTCGTGAGAGCTAATTATTATGATACGGGTATGATGGCTTATGTTGTTGATTGGGAGCGCCATAATTCGCGATTGTTCTTTTCTAATCCGAACCAGGCTACATCAAGTCAAGAGTCCGCTTACTATTATGATCAGAACCGTCCTGAGCATCCACCACGTTATAATGACACAGCAGCGATGAGGGACGCGCAGTTGCGATTCCAGCAGGAATACTCGGACGGACGTCCGAATAGGCACGGTCGGGTACATCAGGATGGCCTTTTGATGATTACACGGGATGAGGGTCTGCGTGTCCGTTGATCATGTTGTACATGTTTTAAGACTATTTCATATCTTTTCGGTTCTGTACTCAGATAGTTATTTGTTTTGGTTATGTACTTGAAACCTATTTAGGGGCAAGGCTTTTAGGTCACCGGGTGGTGCCACCTTGTCCCATTTATGTAGTTTCTTTTTCTTTTTCTTTTATTAGGTTGGTTGGTGAAACGATTTTTCAAGACTGGCATTAAGTTCAGCACATGATTGATGATATTTGTGTGATGATCGGGAATATACGATGTTCTTATGCTGGCAGTCACTTCAGCGCCATCTGTCACTGGCATTCCATGATCCGCGATTAAAACTCGATAAGTTTTATATTTTCTTTCTCACATTACCCTTTCGATTTTAATATTGTTTTGATTTCATGCAATGAGGGAATTACATGATCTCAAGTGTGGGGTAGGGATGTAAAATCTCTCGGGTTGGTTGTTAATTGAATTGTCATCATGTGAGTTTTGAAATCTAAAAGTCTTGAAGTTTCACAGGTTTCGTTTGAAAAAAAAAATGAAAAATTTAGAAGAAAAACAGAAAAAAATTGAAAAATGTAAAAAATAAATAAATAAATAAATAGAAAAACAACCGAAAATTCAACCAAAACCATATGCTATTGGCAAGTTGTTACCTACTAATTGACGGGTACATAATGTCATTTTCTGTATTCTTTCCGGCCTACTCCGACACCGGGATTAGTTGGCTCGGAAATTATACTTGTTCCATGTCGTTTCCCAAAACCCAGGGAAACTGTGGGTGACACTAGCTTTAATCGAACCACATTCATTACCATTGAATGTGAAATCCACGAGTTCTTCGGAATTCAATAGTAGGGCACATGTACCAAAATGGGTGTCAACCGTATGAACGGTGATTGGATCGCATGGTCGAAATCGAGCCATGCGCTAGATCAAAAATTCTTAATAGGGCGATCAAAATTGTTTCTCCTAACAAGGACAATGTTGCGTCCGACCACTTTTTATAACCCATTGGATGTATTTATTCCATCCTCAAGGAAGTAAAGTCTTCCGACCGACATACTTGATGACTTATGTCATAAGATGTAGTCCAGACCATCTGTAAGTTGACGAACAGTCTTGAAAAGTCTTCTCTAACATCAGCTAGAAATCCACCAGGCCTCAGCATCAAACAGGGAGCTGGTGGTCAGACTTATCTCGATGAGGGAGATCTGTCTCGTAAAACAGGGGGGCACCATGCATACACAAAATGTCAGTTATTTATCAGATCTCTGAAGGATGATCTCCTTAAAGATTAATCAGCTTTTAAGCCTGATGAACCTCAATATTTATGGTTGATTTAACGGATTAGATGATCGCCTCATGATTATTTATGATATTCGGACGTAATGTGTATCCTCCTAAGCACATTATTTTCTTACCGACATCTCACGATGTTAGGTACTGTGGGAGGCATTGGCTTGACCAATCGCGGGGTAGCCTGTATGGTTTGTATTATTCGTTGGGTCCACCTTCTAAGCTCATGGTTTCCACTTGTATTCTCGGTTGATCTTAATGAAGACATTATCAGGTTCGAGATCCTCTTACATTTATTTGAGTTACATATTTGGTGCACTTTTTTCAAGTTATTATTTTGTGTCGATTACATATTTGGGGATCTTAGAGTTTTTGGGATTACAAGTGGAAGTCCATGGTAGATTTGTACTCTAAAACTGTACGCACGCTAGTTGCTCATTTGGTTTATGTTCGTTGGTTCTACTTACACTTATGAAGACGTTATTCATTGGTAGAAGATTATTTTCGAGTCGAAATTGCTTGAGGACAAGCAAGACTCTAGTATGGGGTGATTTGATATTGCACATTTCACATATATTTATCATGGCAATATCGGTCATATTTTAGTCCTTTTGGATACGGTTTTGGTTATTATTTGTGGTTATTATGAAGATTATGGTTTTAGAGGCGAGAAGTGTTTCTTGAAGTATTTTATGAGTTTACGATGATTTTACAGCAGAATATAAGTTTATAGTTGATTTGGTGCGC
The DNA here is from genome assembly GCF_046630445.1 of Rutidosis leptorrhynchoides. Taxonomy (NCBI): domain Eukaryota; kingdom Viridiplantae; phylum Streptophyta; class Magnoliopsida; order Asterales; family Asteraceae; genus Rutidosis; species Rutidosis leptorrhynchoides. The sequence continues at coordinate 151,276,453 of NC_092333.1, forward strand.
GACCAAGGCAAGATTTCAGCTAAAACGAGTAAGAATTATGGGAAGAAGAAGTGCGCGCCGCGCATAATAACGCACACCGTGCATTATACCTTGAATCGAGACCTGCCAGAGATTAAAAATTGTGTAGTTTCTTTTCTTCACTAACGCACGCCGCACAAAAATGTGCGCACCGCGCACATCAGGTCGGCCAGCTGGTCACGCGAGTTATAAAAGGCAGTTTTTACTAATTGTATAATTTTCATTAAGCCGATTTCAGAGCTAAGGAGACGAATTTTGGTGGCTTTTGGGGAATTCCAAGGTCATCTAAACACTTTAATCATTCCGTTAACAATGATCAATCCGATCATCATCCGAGATTCATCGTATTGGGTTGATTTCTTGTTTAACAACAATGAATTCCTTTATGATTTTATCTTTGATTTCAATTGTTGCCATAATTTTTGGCTAGTCTTTTAATATTTGTCTAGACTAATAAACCTATGTGTTGGATGTGATTTTCATTAATTGTTGGATTATAAGTATTTTGATTTGAAGTTAATACATGTATGCATCTAATGAAACTTGTTCTTTTCGATTCAATTAATTGTATGTTTGTTTGATAGGACGAGAGTTTATCAATTTAATATATATATTTTCAATCGGTTTGTCTTAATTGGTTGTTTGCTTAATCGGAGACGATAGTAAATTGAATTCAAAAGGCTAGACGATTTAGGTGTAAATCACTCACAACGAGAGTTGGTGTGATCATTGATTACTACTAGAGTAGAGTCATAATTTGAACCTGAGTTGAGTCAACTTTATCACATCTAGGAGGTCTTAAGTGACGGGGAATTCCGTGTTGTGTAATTTTAGTTGTTGTGTCTGCGCTAGGGAATTCCAGGTGGACCGATTAGGTAACTCACATGCTTCAATCCACAATTCGAGCTTAATTTAATTGCATCCAGCACTAGGTGTAAAAGGTCTGAACGAACATTCGTTCTCTGATTTGATTCACAACTTATCTTGTTATTTGTTTTAAAGCTTAAACACAAAAATACCAAAAATATTGTTTTTTTGTTAATGAGTTAAAGTTATCCTTGATTTGGCTAATCTTTAAATAGCCACATGCCAAACTATTTCGTACTTTCAATTTTCTTAGATTAACCTTAATTTATTTACATTAGTTACAATCTTAATTCACACACGTAAACTGTCCTTGAAACGATCTTGGATTTACCAACTTTATACTATTGCACGATCGGGTACACTGCCCGTTAGTGTGTAAACTCTAATAACCGGTAATTCCTTTTATAAATAATAGACGCGATTTTACACATCACACATTTGTCAAGTTTTCAGTTTTACCCCTTATTTTTTTAGGAAATATATATCGGGAGGCCACCAAAGTTAATTGTTTTGTATTTGTAGGTCACTCATATTTGAAAATAATTTTGTAGGCCACCAAAGTTTAACTATTCGTGTTTGTAAGCCACCCATATTTGAAAATGATTCGTAGGTCATCCAGATTCGTATGTTGTTACATATATATCAAATCCGACTAAAACTCCTTGTAAAAAATTATAAATAAAAGTATATACACTCGTGTATTTGGTATGAACTAATCGTCATATAAATAATGTTAATTAAGAAAACTTGATTATTTGTGTTAGTTTTTACATTTTCTAATGAGATTTTAGTCAGATTTGGTACCGATGGAAGAACACACGAACTTGGATTACCTACCAAATCAATTTCGAATATAGGTGATTTGTAAACATGAAAAAATAAATTTGAGTGACCTACAAAATCATTTTTAAATATGGGTGGCTTAAAGAACACAAAACGATAAATTTGGATGGCCTCCCGATATATAATCCCTATTTTTTATCTTAATTTTTGTCTTACTTAAATATAGTAAGGATATAAAAGTACTCTAAATAATTTGTCTTATATATTTATGTAAGTGGACTATTAATTTAAGACGAATCAATAAAAAATGATGAACTATTGATATGAGACGAAATGAGTACTAAATTTACTAAGCATCACGTATGAACAATAAAAGTAAAATTAATTGCTTGCAGAAAAACATTATGAACTCATAATATTTATTAAATTAATTGGTTGCCGAAAAACATTATGAGCTCATAAATCATAATGTATTTATAGTGTTTCGTCAAATGTGTCGGAAATTCATTTCGAGTTTATTAGTTGTTCACTTCTCATTATTTATATTCTACGGAGTATATTTCAAATGGCGTATTTTTTAGCCAATTAATATTAATATTAATATTAATTATATATATATATATATATATATATATATATATATATATATATATATATATATATATATATATATATATATATATATATATATATTCTTCCTACATGCTAAAAGTAACACCAAAAAATGTAGTTTCACTTGTTTATGACCAGTTTCAGCTGTTCGCGTAATGTAGTTTCACTTGTTTATGACCAGTTTCAGCTGTTCGCGTTCACACTATAAACGGTCCCTCAACTTTCACTCAATTTACGCAACGGCTCTTAAAGTTTACACATTTTCAGGGGTAGAAAGTGTGAACACATAATTTTATTAAAATAAAAGAAATTAATTCCACCTGAATTTATAACGGGTCTTATTTTCTCACTCGGTGCGAGTTAAATTATTCCGAGACCACCGTTCAACTCTAAAAAATCTGACGAACACAACGCGACTAACTATACGCGAAACGGAAATCGTTAAAAAACACTAAATAACGGGCCCTATATTCTCGCTCGGTGCGAGTTAAATTTTTCCGAGACCACCGTTCAACTCGAAATAATTTTACGAACACAACGTAACAACTATACGCGAAACGGACATCGTTAAAAAAATACTAAATATTTCGGCCTATATTTCATACGTATACATACACGTCCAACAAACAACTCAACCTACTAGATATATTAGGTACCAAACAACGTACATCCAAATTCGACCGCGCGTTGAATACAACTGCAGCAACGCGCGGTCGAATTTTTTTATAGTATATATACTAAAAGAGGTGGCCCGTTTCGTAGTTTCAGTCATATCAAATTGTCGTTTTGAGTTTGCGTTCACATTACAACCGGTCCCTCAACTTTCGCTATATTTACACAACGGCCCCTCAAGTTTACACTTTTTCAGGGATAAAAAATGTAAATATATAATTTTATTAAAATAAAAGAAACTAATTCCACCCGAATTTATAACGGGCCATATCTTCTAGCTCGGTACGAGTTAAATTTTTTCGAGACCACCGTTCAACTCGAAAAAACTCACGAACACAACGGGACTAACTATACGCGAAACGGACACTTCTAAAAAAAGCTAAACACAACGACAGCCCGTATCTTTCCGCTCGTCGCGAGTTAAATTTTTTCGACATGAGCGTCATACTCGAAATAATTTTATGAACAAAACGATAAAAAGTACGTTTGAAACGGACTCTTTTTAAAAAACGCTAAAAACAACGACAACCCGTATCTTCCTGCTCGCCGAGAGTTATATTTTTTCGCCAGCACCGTCAGACTCGAAATAATTTTATCAACAAAACGAAACTAACTACGTTCGAACCGGACAGATTTTAAAGAACAGTAAAGACGACAACACCAACAGTGGCGCTTAACACATGGACCGTTTTCCCTTCTGTAAATACATAAAGCTACGTTAAATATAAAAAGGCAGACCGAAAGCCCCCGCCACATCGCGTGGGCCGGACCCGGACTAGTTTAATCTATTTAAAGGGTCGGTGAGAATACTACCCATACTTACATTCCTTGTTATTTATTCACAAATCACGTTTTAGACACTCGACCCATGATTATCCTAAAACAGCAATCTACATTAACAGTATGTTTCTTGAACATGAACCCTATGAAATCATCTTACAAACATTGTTACGGTCAAACTAACAATGGTGGGCTCGTGTTAACCACCCTCTTGTAGATCATCATATCAAATAGGGTTAGGTAAACCGGACTGAAAAGTTAAAATCACCAAGTCCTTGAACGTTCACCTTTTGCAATCAACGTATATACGATCTCTGCATTGGGTACATGTTCAATTAGTTTTTTACTAAATATATATAAAAAATATATATTCGGAGTATAAAATAAATAACTCTTTCACTTGATAAGCAATTTAATAACTCCGTCCATGTGAAATATGTGATGTGTGTTAGACTAGTTTTTGTATGTTATGGTATAAAGGAATAAACCCGCAGTGGAAAGAAAATAGAAAATGGAATCAATATTAATTTAAATATAAAATATAGATGAATATATAGATTAATATAAAATATAGATATCCTCTTTGGATAATTCGTTTAGTTAGGTTAGCAGTGGTGGCAGCGGTACCTACTTGCGAAAGATGTTTTTGTTTTTTAGCTCTTCTTGTACATGAGATGCCCGTGAATATGATCCCGTCTTTTTTGCTGGTGGTACTCTTCTCTTCTCTTGGGCACTTTTTTTGAAATATGCCCCTTGTGTAATTAAACAAGTGCTAAAATATTTTTTTTTTTTTTAAAGGCAAGTGCTAAAATATTTTATTTTCTATATTTCAGTTTGGTCCAAATCCTTTCACCATTACTCAACTGCCCATCAATCATTTTAAGATTTTATCCCTTTCATATCCACGATGATGTTATTAAAATAATTAATTATATTTAATAAAAATATTATCATATTAATTGCATAATATATGAAGCATTATGTACACCTTATAATAAAACAACTCATGATCATATGTACAATATTTGAAACATTATGTATAACTTTATTATTATAAAATACCTCCATAACCATATGTACATATTTGAAACATTATGTATAACTTTATAATAAAATACTCTCATGACCATATGTACAAACTTTAAAACAAATTGTACAACTTTTTACAGACAACTCATGAACACGTGTACAAACTTTGAAGCATATTGTACAACCTTCATATAATATAATTGTATTTTAATTTTTGAAAAATTTGAAGAGACCATTTGTTATTATTAATTTTTATTATAAAAAATATAAATACTCATTTTTAAAGCAAACTTTATAATTATAATAATAATAATAATAATTATTATTATAAATATTATATTATCATTATTCAAATATGAGTTATTTACGAGATTAATTACGTTACATATGTATGCGAAATAAATGTCTCAATAAAAAGTTGTAGCGTATGCTTTTATAACAAGAAAAATAGTAATTGTGATGAAAATTGGAAGAATGTGGTGGGAGAATAAATGTATTTCATTTATTCTGACTAAATTAAGTATATCATGTAAAAACAACGACAAGATTCTTAGTCGGAATCATTGGTTCCACGGTTCATTAAATAACTTTAATTTTTACATTCACTTCGTTTAAATAAACCTATAATTTCAAGGATCATTTCCCTACTATAGTACTATGTTTATAAAAGTTTCTATTTTATCACCCCGAGCATTTTTCTCTGGTTTATCCTGCTCGCTAAAAAGTAAGAAAAAATTACGTCGATAGTACCTGTGGTTTGTTATACTTTTCCTCACAGCACCTATGTTATTTTTTTTTTTTTTACTTGAATAGTACCTGAAATTTATGTCAGTATCATGTATAGTACGTGAAGCAAACTGCCGTCACTTTTGTGCCATTAAGGTCTCACATGTGACATGCATGTGAGGGCACTTTAGTCCCTTTACATATTTTGTTCAATATAAAAGGCTTTTTAACCCATCAGATGACGACTTGTTTCCTGAGTAATCCCCAAATCGATATAAACCCTAATTTCTTATTTCCCCAATTCGTCACTATGCTTGATTGCTTCATTTAACCCCTTTACTTCCTGCATATGTTGTTCAAATTCTGGAACTGTTGTTGCTTTTGCACATTTCCATAGCAATTGTTTATATGCAACACGATTCCAACCTTTTTGTCTTCATGTTTTTATGTATGTGCCTCAAACAATATCTATGCTCAGCACATGGAAACAACCTTTCAATGGCTGGCATTAGACCCTGTAAGAAATTCAATTTATTTAAATTCAATAAATACATATTAGAGTTAAAAAATGAAAAACTGAATGAATCATTTATATAAATAATACCTTTTGTCTATCACTAATGAATGTGAAGTTTGATCTTTCAGTTAGATCCAAATCATCTCCTAGATTACTTAAGAACCATAACCAAGAATTGTATAAGCCAAAATGATAAATACCATTGTTTGAGTCAACTCCAACTGCAGTTAATAGTTGACCTGTTGCTGGCTCTTTCATAAATGCCCCATCTAAACCAAGCAAATCCCTACCTAAAGCATTGAACTCTGCTTTCAATGGTTATACTAAACAAATGTATACCCTCTTAAAGATCATAGTTGTACCATCTTCTTCACAAGTTTCTGTTGCAACTTTAACAGTAGTACCTGGATGAACTCTTTTCAGTTCAACTAAATAATCCCTTAAATGATTATATTGTTCTGCATAATCTCCTTCAACAATTTTTTCTGCCTTCTGTAATGCTCTGTATGCCTTCATTATGTGTACATTAATTCCATATTGTTTTTCAGCCTGAACCTTTATAGCCTTTGCAAGTAATCTTGGATTTGAGGGTAGTTGTGCAATAACCTGTGTTGCAAGAAAATTATGTGTGCAGTGCTTAACATCTCTAGAATAAGAACACAAGTGTTTATCCTTCAATGTTACAACTTGCCAAGTCTCCGAACCACTTTTATTTGAAATATGAACTACCCACTTGCATTCCACTTTGTTAAGCTCTTTGTTTCTCCAACTTTTCTTTCCTTCATATGCTGTTTTGTCATCCTCAACTACACTCTTGCCCTTATCATTAGTAGAACCAATAACATGATTACCTTTTTCAGCCACTATCACAACATTTGATATTAACCCTTTACAAACTGCTCTATCCCTTCTCTCATCATTGTATTTAAACACAATATCCCTTTGGGTTTCAATGGCATGCAACTTGATGCATTCCATAGCTTCTTTTTTGGTCCTAAATTCTTGTCCCAAATACAAATTAGTCTTTGACACATCACACAATTGGTTTTCTTGGATCTTTAATTCCTTTAACTTCTTCTTTCTGTCACCTTCAATGTCATCTGCATACTCATGATCACTATCAAAATCATCATGATTCAAAGTTTCTATAACAACCATCTGCTGATCATTATTACTTACTTCAAAAACTTTAGAAGAATTTCCCATGAATTCATTATCTTTGTCAATGCTACAATGGAAGTCATTCATATCAACATCAAAGTCTAGTAGGTGATTATCTTCATAAACATAAAAGTCACTATCATCATCCTCACTTTGTTCATTACTTATTTCATTCTCAACATAATTGTCACTCTTATCCTCCTCAACTATTACCAAATTATTATCCTGATCATGATTGAAATGCATGCACTGTTGTTGTTCTTCCTTTACAATAAACACACTAATTTCCTTATTCAAACCAACATGTTGCTTTAGATTGTTAACATCAATCTCACTTTCTAATGGTTCTAATCCAAAATCTAAATTAGAATCAGGAATACAAAAATGGTAAGACATCTTAGAATTGCAATCATAACCAAGATCCAACACCATTTTTCTTATCTCATTAACACTAAAGGTATCACCTGCAACTAAGTCAAAATAATTTAACTTTCCATTAACATAATCCCTACGTGAAGGATGAGTAAAATGGCCACCATGATTGTAGCGACCCGACCAAATCATGTTTGACGGCGCCACTACGTAGGTCCCATTACATGATCATAAGTCTTTAAGACAAAGTTTGACCAAAACTATGTCGCATTCATTTCATAAGTGTGGATGTTTCAAAGTTTACAAAAGTAGTTTCCATAACTAGTACATAACGATGTTTAAGTACAAATGAAACACGTGCGACACAGTTTAAAGTAGTCAAAAGACGCTCCACATATGCATGTATACTCGACATCCAAAGCAAGTATCAAAAGAATGAGCGGAAGCATGTATCACCTAATGTTCAAGGACCTGAGAAAAACATAGAAATCTGTCAACGAAAACGTTGGTGAAATCATAGGTTTAAGTAAGTAAGTGAGTAAAAGTAAGTCGAACCACAAGATTTACATCAATGATAAATAGTAATACATTCTAAAAGTTAATATTCACGAGCACCCAATTATCAAGGCTTAACATTCCGTCCGTTGAACCCCATTAATAGTGCTAGAACAACATTGTTTCTCGAAAATATATTTCATCTGTGGACGGTAGCGAACCGTCCGAGATGAGGGTTTGTCAAACCCATATGGCCATACAACATAAGTTCACGCCTACACTTACACCCTGCAAGTGTAACTAATGATAATCGAATTGAGAATTTCATTCTAAACTCGTATGTAGAATGTTTGTTTTCCGGTACTTGTGTTCACTTAGTTAAAAAGAAACGTTTATGTTTTCTCATCCCAAATACAAGTTCAAAAAAAAAGTAAAAGTGGGACTATGATCTCACCTTGAGCGCAAGAGTAAATAAGTACTTCGACAAGTAACGTGTGCAAAGAACAATGCTAGTCTTGACCTAAACAAATAGGTTGTATCAATAACGATAGTCACGATTGGTCAAAGATGTTCAATTAGTCCTATGGCTCGTTACGAATCGATTATGTAGCATGTGAATCAATTTGTCAAGTTTCATGCAAGATACAAGTATAGAAACAAGTTAGGAATGTTGCATAATCATTTGGTTAACTTTGACAAAAAGTCAAACTTTGGTCGGTCAAAGTCAACGAAAAAGTCAACACGTTCGGGTCGGGTCCTGAACTATTTTTCTGAGGTTTTTAATCATATATGAGCATGTTAGAACAAGTTACATGTGAATCGGAGGTGCATAGCATAGCAAACATTATTCGAAAATTGACAAAGTTGGACAGACCACTTTGGCGCGCCGCGCGGGTATATGGCGCGCCGCGCCATTACCTGTGCAGAGAAATCTGGCAGTTTTTAAGTTTTATGCACGAACCTAACTTCAAACAATCACCATTTATGACCTGCAAACAACCAAAACATGTATCTTATATCATCGGAAAGGTATTTTGACAAGGAAAACAACTAAACACATTTCAACAATCACATTTACTTTTACAACAACCAAAATCACATTCAAAGCTCCTCAATAAATGCATTCAAGTTCATAAATGAAATTTGATGATTCGGCAAACAATTTACATGAATGATATGCCGTTTCGAAGGTGATCAAGCATACAATATAACCTAACACTTACAAATAACATTTCATGTCATTCAAAGCATTAAATGTTCACATTAAATTCTATCAAACCCTAACCAACAACATCAAAATCACTAATCATGTTTATGAAGTTTTCTAAAACAACCTACACATCAAATTGAAGCTAGTGATACTAGGAACACATTTAATACATGCATTTATAACTTTTAACAAAATTCAAACAACCAAATCACCAAATCAAACACACCAAAGTTCATATTCAAACTAGTTACTTCAAATAACGAAATCGAACATATAAATCATATATTCATGTTAGACTTGAGCCATAGACACTAATTAACAACTTTATAACTTAAAAACATCAAGAACACAAAATCTAGTAATTTTAGAAAGTTACCCAATTGTAATGAAATCGGTATGGAATCGAAGAGGAAGTTGCAAGGATTCCAAATATGCAATTTGTTTTGATTGATGCTTGCTTGAACGATTTTAGATGATGAATCTTTGTATGAGTGTTTGAGAGAAAAATGAAAAGTATTAAATGAAAAGAGAAATGAAAGGGATAATGGATGGTGGAAGGGGTGTTGACTAGTCAAAAGCTAGTCACACCTTTGATCACTTGGCAAAAGTAGTCCCTCAAGTTCGGTTGCGGGTGCGTGAATTACCTAGACGAGATATTTTTAAAACACGTATTAACGGGAGATGTTATAAACATATAACGGGATTTAAATAGTATAACGGAAAAGTAAATGGAAAAAGGCGGGATGTTACATTACCTACTCCTTAAAAGAAATTTCGTCCCGAAATTTAAGTAGGCGTAGTAGTCGTTGTTTCTTCCTCGGAATCTTGCGTTTTCGGAACCGGGAACAAGTGAGGGTATTTCTTTTGCATTTGATCTTGCCTTTCCCAAGTAAACTCGGGTCCCCTTTTGGCGTTCCAACGGACTTTAACAATCGGAATTCGGCTTTGTTTCAAAGTCTTGACGGAGGTGTCCACAATTTCAACCGGTTCCTCCACAAAATGAAGTTTGTCATCAATAGTAAGTTCCTCGAGAGGGATGACGATATCGGGTTCGGCAAGACACTTTTTCAAGTTAGATACATGGAAGGTAGGATGAACGGAGTTCAATTGAGGTGGGAGATCTAAACGATAAGCAACGGTTCCAATACGCTCCAAGATTTCGAAAGGACCAATATACCGCGGATTTAGCTTCCCGCGTTTCCCAAAACGGATTACACCTTTCCAAGGTGCGACTTTTAACATTACTCGGTCACCGACTTGAAATTCGAGGTCGTTGCATCTTTTGTCGGTGTAGCACTTTGACGACTCCGGGCCGTCCGAAGCCTATCTCGGATTTGTACAATCTTCTCGGTAGTTTCGTGAATGAGTTCGAGTCCGGTGATTTGCACGTCGCCTACCTCGGCCCAACAAAGAGGTGAACGACATTTTCGGCCATATAGCGCTTCAAAAGGTGCGGCTTTAATACTCGCGTGATAACTATTGTTGTAAGAGAACTCGGCGAGAGGTAAGTGCGTGTCCCAAGCTTTTCCAAAATCAACCACGCAAGCTCGTAACATGTCCTCTAAGGTTTGAATTGTACGTTCGCTTTGTCCATTGGTTTGAGGATGATATGCGGTGCTCATGTCTAAACGCGTTCCCAACGCTTCTTGCAAGGTACGCCAAAATCTATAAACAAAATGGCCATCTCGGTCGGAGATAATCGATAAAGGTACACCGTGTCGGGCTTTGATCTTCTTGATGTAAAGTTGTTCAAGTTGCTCCATTTTGTCCGTTTCTTTCATGGCAAGGAAGTTTGCGGATTTGGTGAGACGGTCAACAATAACCCAAATAGTATCATAACCGCCCGACGTTTTTGGTAGTTTAGTGATAAAATCCATCGTTATCCTTTCCCACTTCCATTGCAGGATTTCGGGTTGTTGAAGTAATCCGGACGGTCTTTGGTGTTCGGCTTTGACTTTGGAACATGTCAAACACTTGGAAACATAAGTAGCTACGTCCCTTTTGATGTTCGGCCACCAATATTGTTGTTTAAGGTCATGGTACATCTTATTGGTACCGGGGTGGATCGAGTATCGTGACTTATGGGCTTCATCTAAAATAAGACTTCGTAGGTCCCCATATCTAGGCACCCAAATCCTTCCGGCGAAATATTGAAGTCCGGTCTCCCTAACTTCGAATCGAGAGACGAGAATATTCAAGAGCTCGTGTGAAACGTTTTCATCCTTGAGAGCCTCATCTTGGGCTACCTGAATTTGGCTATTGAGGTTTGTGTGAATGGTAATGTTTAAAGCTCGTACACGAAGAGGCACCGCTCTTTCCTTTCGACTTAAGGCATCGGCTACTACATTTGCCTTTTCGGGATGGTAGCGAAGCTCGCAATCGCAATCGTTTAAGGTTTCAATCCACCTTTGTTGTCTCATATTTAGTTGCTTTTGATCGAAGATGTGTTGGAGACTTTTGTGATCGGTAAAGATAGTACTCTTGGTTCCATAAAGATAGTGTCTCCACATTTTTAGTGCAAAGACAACGGCCCCAAGTTCGAGATCATGTGTCGTGTAGTTTCGTTCATGAATTTTGAGTTGTCGAGAAGCATAAGAAATGACTTTCGTTCGTTGCATCAACACACACCCAAAACCATGTTTCGAGGCATCGCAATACACAACAAAATCATCGTTGCCTTCGGGAAGTGACAAGATAGGAGCGGTGGTTAGCTTCGTTTTAAAATTTTGAAATGCAGATTCTTGTTCGGTTGACCAACGAATTTTCTTTCCTTATGAGTTAACGTGGTTAGAGGACGAGCGACCAAAGAGAAATCTTTGATGAATCTACGATAGTATCCGGCGAGACCCAAGAATTGACGAATGTGAGTAGGAGTAGTAGGAGTCTCCCATTTACTAATGGCTTCGATTTTTGATGGATCGACTTTAATACCTTGATCACTTACAACATGACCAAGAAATTGAACTTCCTTCAACCAAAATTCACACTTGAAGAATTTGGCATAGAGTCGTTCTTGTCTTAAAAGTTCAAGCACAAGTCGGAGGTGTTCCTCGTGTTCTTCTTCGCTTTTAGAATAAACCAAAATATCATCGATGAACACGATAACGAATTTGTCAAGATACGGTTTGCACACGCGGTTCATAAGATCCATGAACACCGCCGGTGCATTAGTGAGACCAAATGGCATGACAAGGAATTCATAGCTACCATAACGAGTTCGGAAAGCGGTTTTGGAGACATCTTCCCCCTTAACCCTTAATTGATGATAACCCGAGCGGAGATCGATTTTTGAATATACACAAGACCCTTGTAGTTGATCAAAGAGGTCATCGATGCGAGGAAGAGGATATCGGTTCTTAACCGTTAATTTGTTTAGTTCACGATAATCAATGCACATTCGTAGGGATCCGTCTTTCTTTTTAACAAACAAAATCAGAGCGCCCCAAGGTGAATGGCTAGGTTGGATAAAACCACGATCAAGTAGTTCTTGGATTTGACTTTGCAATTCTTGCATTTCGGAGGGAGCGAGTCTATATGGTGCACGTGCTACGGGTGCGGCTCCCGGAATAAGATCGATTTGGAATTCAACCGGTCGATGGGGTGGAAGACCCGGAAATTCATCGGGAAATACATCGGAATAGTCACTAACAATTGGCACATCATCGATATGCTTCTCATCGGACTCGACTTTCTTAACGTGAGCAAGGATCGCAAAACAACCCTTACGGAGTAGTTTTCTAACTTTAATGCACGAAACGAGGTTGAGTCCGGTGCAACTCTTATCACCATAAACAATCAAAGGTTCACCATTCTCGATAGGAATTCGGATTGCGTTAAGATCACAAAGGATGTGAGATTTCGTTTTGGCTAACCAATTCATACCGATTATTACATCAAAGCATCCTAGTTCCATGGGTATCAAGTCAATTTCAAACTCATTACCCACAATGTTTAATGTGCACCCCCGGTAATATGTGTCGGCACTTAATAGTTTCCCGTTGGCCACTTCAATGGTATAAGTGGTATCTAGTGGGAGTGGTGGAGTGCTAAAAGAATGAATCAAAGTCTTGGATACAAAGCATTTATCGGAACCCGAATCGAATAAACAAGTAACATAAGTGTTGTCGAGAAGAAACGTACCCGTGACTAATTCATTGTCATCTCGGGCTTCCTCGGTGTTGATGTTGAAAGCTCGGCCGCGCGTATTGAGGTTATCTTTCTTCTTCGGGCATGCGTTTCTATAATGGCCTGTTTGGCCACATTCGTAACAAGTGACCGTTTTTGGAGGATTGGGCCCTTTTCGAGCGATGGGGGCGGCGCTTGTGCAATTGTTGGCCTTATGACCAACTCCTTAGCACCGGTGGCAAATTAGCTTGCCGCATTCACCCGAGTGGTGCTTGTGACATTTGTTGCAAAAAGGTTGAGTTCCGGCATAACCTTTCTTGCCGTCGTTGTTGAAAGGCTTTTTGGTGAAGGTGTTGTTGTTGTAGTTGCTTGATGGAGTGGCTTCCCATTTCCTTTTGTTGCCACCCAATTTGTCTTCGGCCTTAGGAGCCGGCACTACGATTTCATCAACCGTTTCAATCAATTGGCGGGCCATGTTCAAAGCGGCTTGGTGATTAACGGGTTTAGATGACATCACTCCTTGTTTGATGCTTTTTGGAAGACCGTCCATATAGAGTTCAACCCTTTGAGATTCGGGGTTCACGAGATTAGGACATATCAATGATAGTTCGGCGAAGCGTTGGTTGTAGGCCTTGAGATCGTTTCCGACCACCTTCAAAGTTCTTAGCTCTTGTTCGAGCTTTAGGGTTTCTTTGCGAGGGAAATATTCAACAATCATCTTTTCCCTTAAATCGGCCCAAGAGAGGGCATGAGCTTCATCGGTACCCACCGATTGTATATAGGTGTTCCACCATGTGAGGGCAACACCGGCGAAAGTGTGAGAGGAGTATTTGACCTTGTCTTGGTCCCGACAACCGCTTATGCTAAAGACGGCCTCCGTTTGTTCGAACCATCGAGTAAGAGTAACCGGTCCCCCGGTTCCATCATAAGTGTGAGGTTTGCACCCCATAAAAGCCTTGTAGGAGCACCCTTCGCTAGAGTTACCGGCCCCTTGGTTGTTGTTGTTGTTGTTGTTGGTGGTGGAGTGATCGGCCATAGCCGCCTCTACGGCGGTGGCTATTATTCGTTGTAGAGCTTGTTCGGGAGTCTCATGGCGTGGCACACGACGAGGAGGCATTGTGTAGTGACCTGAACTTTTCCATGTTTATATATATTAATTGAGATTGATATTTACATGATTAAATGTTTCCAACATGTTAAGCAATCAAACTTGTTAAGACTTGATTAATTGAAATATGTTTCATATAGACAATTGACCACCCAAGTTGACCGGCGATTCACGAACGTTAAAACTTGTAAAAACAACATGACGATATATATATGGATATACATATGGTTAACATGAGATTATGATAAGTAAGTATCTCCATAAGTATATTAACAATGAGTTATATACATATAAACAAGACTACTAACTTAAGGATTTCGAAACGAGACATATATGTAACGATTATCGTTGTAACGACATTTAAATGTATATATATCATATTAAGATATATTAATATATCATAATATCATGATAATATAATAATTTAACATCTCATTAGATATAATAAACAATGGGTTAACAACATTAATTGAGATCGTTAACTTAAAGGTTTCAAAACAACACTTACATGTAACGACTAACGATGACTTAACGACTCAGTTAAAATGTATATACATGTAGTGTATTTAGATGTATTAAAATACTTTTGGAAGACTTCAAGACATATATCAAAACACTCATACTTAACGAAAATGGTTACAGTTACTTGCCCATTCTTTTCTTGCATCAAGAATTCTAGTCGTATTCTTACCCGTATTATACACAGCTTCAAAACGTACTTACTATGGGTATATACCAATAGGAACTAGCATGGGATTTCACTCTTGATTATGTCATGTATGACTAATCAATTTTAACTTCTACCATGAGCTAGTCAACTAACTAGAACTCCTTTTAACCCCACTCACCACTTACCAATTACCACTCATCATTCACTCCATTTCACTTCCAATTCTCTTTCTAATTCTCTCTCAACACACCCACACTATTATGAACGTATTTTTCCAGTAGTTAATCATCATCTTCATCAAAAATCACTTCAAGCATCAAGCTATAATCATCATAGGAAGAACACTTCAAGAACACTTCAAAAATCCCTTCAAGTTTACTAATTTACTTCCAAGCTTTCTAATCCATTCCAAGTAATCATCTAAGATCAAGAAACCTTTGTTATATACAGTAGGTTATCTTTCTTATTCAAGGTAATATTCATATTCAAACTTTGATCCAATTTCTATAACTATAAACTATCTTAATTCGAGTAAAAATCTTACTTGAACTTGTTTTTGTGTCATGATACTACTTCAAGAACTTTCAAGCCATCCAAGATCCTTTGAAGCTAGATCATTTCTTGTCACTTCCAGTAGGTTTACCTACTAAACTTGAGGTAGTAATGATGTTCATAACATCATTCGATTCATATATATAAAACTATCTTATTCGAAGGTTTAAACTCGTAATCACTAGAACATAGTTTAGTTAATTCTAAACTTGTTCGCAAACAAAAGTTAATCCTTCTAACTTGACTTTTAAAATTAACTAAACACATGTTCTATATCTATATGATATGCTAACTTAATGATTTAAAACCTGGAAACACGAAAAACACCGTAAAACCGGATTTACGCCGTCGTAGTAACACCGCGGGCTGTTTTGGGTTAGTTAATTAAAAACTATGATAAACTTTGATTTAAAAGTTGTTATTCTGAGAAAATTATTTTTATTATGAACATGAAACTATATCCAAAAATTATGGTTAAACTCAAAGTGGAAGTATGTTTTCTAAAATGGTCATCTAGACGTCGTTCTTTCGACTGAAATGACTACCTTTACAAAAATAACTTGTAACTTATTTTTCTGACTATAAACCTATACTTTTTATGTTTAGATTCATAAAATAGAGTTCAATATGAAACCATAGCAATTTGATTCACTCAAAACGGATTTAAAATGAAGAAGTTATGGGTAAAACAAGATTGGATAATTTTCTCATTTTAGCTACGTGAAAATTGGTAACAAATCTATTCCAACCATAACTTAATCAACTTGTATTGTATATTATGTAATCTTGAGATACCATAGACACGTATACAATGTTTCGACCTATCATGTCGACACATCTATATATATTTCGGAACAACCATAGACACTCTATATGTGAATGTTGGAGTTAGCTATACAGGGTTGAGGTTGATTCCAAAATATATATAGTTTGAGTTGTGATCAATACTGAGATACGTATACACTGGGTCGTGGATTGATTCAAGATAATATTTATCGATTTATTTCTGTATATCTAACTGTGAACAACTAGTTGTAGGTTACTAACGAGGACAGCTGACTTAATAAACTTAAAACATCAAAATATATTAAAAGTGTTGTAAATATATTTTGAACATACTTTGATATATATGTATATATACTTATAGGTTCGTGAATCAACCAGTGGCCAAGTCTTACTTCCCGACGAAGTAAAAATCTGTGAAAGTGAGTTATAGTCCCACTTTTAAAATCTAATATTTTTGGGATGAGAATACATGCAGGTTTTATAAATGATTTACAAAATAGACACAAGTACGTGAAACTACATTCTATGGTTGAATTATCGAAATCGAATATGCCCCTTTTTATTAAGCCTGATAATCTAAGAATTAGGGAACAGACACCCTAATTGACGCGAATCCTAAAGATAGATCTATTGGGCCTAACAAACCCCATCCAAAGTACCGGATGCTTTAGTACTTCGAAATTTATATCATATCCGAAGGGTGTCCCGGAATGATGGGGATATTCTTATATATGCATCTTGTTAATGTCGGTTACCAGGTGTTCACCATATGAATGATTTTTATCTCTATGTATGGGATGTATATTGAAATATGAAATCTTGTGGTCTATTGTTACAATTTGATATATATAGGTTAAACCTATAACTCACCAACATTTTTGTTGACGTTTAAAGCATGTTTATTCTCAGGTGAATACTAAGAGCTTCCGCTGTTGCATACTAAAATAAGGATAAGATTTGGAGTCCATGTTTGTATGATACTATGTAAGAACTGCATTCAAGAAACTGATTTCGATGTAACATATTTGTATTGTAAACCATTATGTAATGGTCGTGTGTAAACAGGATATTTTAGATTATCATTATTTGATAATCTACGTAAAGCTTTTTAAACCTTTATTTATGAAATAAAGGTTATGGTTTGTTTTAAAAATGAATGCAGTCTTTGAAAAACGTCTCATATAGAGGTCAAAACCTCGCAACGAAATCAATTAATATGGAACGTTTTTAATCAATAAGAACGGGATATTTCAGTTGGTATCCGAGCGTTGGTCTTAGAGAACCAGAATTTTGCATTAGTGTGTCTTATCGAGTTTTTTAGGATGCATTAGTGAGTCTGGACTTCGACCGTGTCTACTTGAAAAATGATTGCTTAACAAATTTTGTTGGAAACTATATATTTTTAACATGTGAATATTATGTGATATATTAATCTCTTAACGCGTTTGATATTATGTGATAGATGTTTACCTCTAGAACAAGTCCCATTAACTCACCTAATAATAATGAAGAGTCAAATGTAAATTGGAATGATTCGTGGACTGATTCACAAGTTCCCGAAGAGGAACCGGAAGAAGAGTCGGAACCGGAAGAAGAATTGGAACCGGATGAAGAAATAGAACCGGTGGGGGAAATAATAAAACGGTTAAGTAAAAGAAAATCCTCAACCAACCGACCAAGGTTAATTATGGTCAATGGTGTTTCCGCCAAGGAAGCAAAATATTGGGAGGATTACCAATTCTCCGATGAATCGGATTCCGACGAGAATTCCGATGATGTTATAGAAATTACCCCAACTGAATTTAAAAAGGCAAAAGAAAATAATAAGGGAAAGGGCATAAAAATAGAGAAATCTAATTCCAACCCCGATGAACTTTATATGTATCGTCAACCCCCGAAGTCCTTAAGTTGTAATAATGACTCGGGAACCTCTAAACCACCAGGTTTTTCTAAACCAATGTGGATAACGACGGCTCGTATTAGGGGAACATCATATATCCCTAGAAACTTGGCAAAACGAACCAAAACCGAAGAAGAAGAAACAAGCGAGTCGGAATAAGATAGTTGTATTCGTGTGGTGTAATATATGTAATATAGTGTGCTTATGCTTTATGATATATGTAAAAATTGCTTGTATTAATAAGTATTTTTTTTATGAATCTAACTCTTGTCTATTTTACAGTATAAAAACACAAAATGGATAGACAACCCAATATTTTAAGAGACCTACCCGGAGACATGATTGATGAAATCTTGTCTAGAGTCGGTCAGAATTCTTCGGCACAACTATTTAAGGCGAGATCAGTTTGTAAGACATTCGAAGAACGTTCCAAGAATGCCTTGGTTTATAAAAGGCTTTCGTTCGAAATATGGGGGATATCACATTGGCAAATCCATAAGTTACGATGTGTTTACTTTGACGCATATATTGCGGGGAACCCAAATGCTATTTTACGCAATGGGTTAAGAAATTATTTTGACTCAATATATCCGAATATTGGACTTCGTGATTTAGAAAAAGCGGCTAACATGCAACATAAAGAAGCATGTTATGCTTACGGATTAGTAATGTTAGCTTCTCACCAAAGTGAGAACAAGAACATCGGCCTACAACTATTAAACAAAACGTTCCCACAAGTGACGGAGTCGGTAATTGGGGTAAGAAATGAGGTTTTTAGATTGTTACGGGACTGTTGGACATTACGTAACCCTCGTCCCTTTGACGACGTTACAACACGCTGTCTTATCAACGGCCATAACGGTTATGTTCCACAAGACCAAGGATGGGAAGTAGTCCTAGTAAAACCAGAATGCATGACTTGTTTCTGGACGTATGAATTACGTGTCTTTATTGCCTTTGCTGAACGACTTGTGTACTAGCTAGAATTATCTTCACAACTATCTTGTATCAAAGTTATTGTGTGCTATATTTCATGCTTTATGTAAAATAAGCGGTATTGTAAGTTTGTAAAATATTGTATAAAAGTTTGAACGCGAAATATTATTATAATCAGTTTTTCATATAGAATTGTAGTAGTTGAATTGTATATTAGCTACTAAGTATGAACTTAACGGGTAGGTACTACCCGAATTTAAACTTATAAAACGCTAATATGAAGAAAAAGCTTTTATAAATGAGTTCATATTATGCTACGAAATACTATTAACTACTCTTAATATTCTGTATGATTAACTTGTTCCATTTGACTATTTTGAAGGAAATGGCACCGACTACTCGACACACCGTGAATATGAATGAAGAGGAATTCCGTACTTTTCTAGCTTCAAACATAGCCGCAGTACAGGCTGCGCTACATACCAACAATAACCTTGGATCTAGCAGTACAGGAAATCGTGTAGGATGCACCTACAAAGAATTCACTGCCTGCAAACCTTTGGAATTTGATGGAACCGAAGGACCGATCGGATTGAAACGGTGGACCGAGAAGGTCGAATCGGTGTTTGCCATAAGTAAGTGTACTGAAGAGGACAAAGTGAAGTACACTACGCATACCTTCACAGGTTCTGCGTTAACATGGTGGAATACCTATCTAGAGCAAGTGGGACAAGACGATGCGTACGCACTACCGTGGTCAGCATTCAAGCACTTGATGAACGAGAAGTACCGTCCCAGAACTTAGGTCAATAAGCTCAAGACAGAACTTAGAGGGTTACGAACCCAAGGATTTGATATTACCACGTACGAAAGACGATTCACAGAATTGTGCCTATTGTGTCCGGGAGCATTCGAAGATGAGGAAGAGAAGATCAACGCATTTGTGAAAGGATTACCGGAAAGAATCCAAGAAGATATAAGTTCACACGAGCCCGCCTCCATACAACAGGCATGTAGAATGGCTCACAAACTAGTGAACCAGATTGAAGAAAGAATTAAAGAACAGACTGCTGAAGAGGCCAATGTGAAGCAAGTCAAAAGAAAGTGGGAGGAAAACGGTGATAAGAATCACCAATACAACAACAACAGCAATTACAACAATAATCGCAACAACTATCCCAACAATCGCAACATCAATCGCAACTACAACAAACGGCCCAACAACAACAACAACAACAACAACAGCAACTACAACAATCATCCCAACAACAATAATAACCGCAACAACAACAACAACAACAACAACAATCAGAAGCAGCTATGCCAAAGGTGTGAAAAGTATCACTCGGGGTTCTGCACCAAATTTTGCAACAAGTGTAAAAGAAATGGTCATAGTGCGGCGAAGTGTGAGGTCTACGGACCAGGGGTTAATAGAACGAAAGGAACAAATGGTGTCGGAACGAGTAATGGCGGAGCAAGTAGTGTCGGAGCCAGTTATGCCAATGTAGTTTGTTATAAATGTGGAAAACTGGGCCACATTATTAGAAATTGCCCGAACCAGGAGAACACGAATGGACAAGGCCGCAGAAGAGTTTTCAATATTAATGCGGCAGAGGCACAGGAAGACCCGGAGCTTGTTACGGGTACGTTTCTTATTGACAATAAATCTGCTTACGTTTTATTTGATTCGGGTGCGGATAGAAGCTATATGAGTAGAGATTTTTGTGCTAAATTAAGTTGTCCATTGACGCCTTTGGATAGTAAATTTTTACTCGAATTAGCAAATGGTAAATTAATTTCAGCAGATAATATATGTCGGAATCGAGAAATTAAACTGGTTAGCGAAACATTTAAGATTGATTTGATACCAGTAGAGTTAGGGAGTTTTGATGTGATAATCGGTATGGACTGGTTGAAAGAAGTGAAAGCAGAGATCGTTTGTTACAAAAATGCAATTCGCATTATACGAGAAAAAGGAAAACCCTTAATGGTGTATGGAGAAAAGGGCAACACGAAGCTACATCTTATTAGTAATTTGAAGGCACAAAAACTAATAAGAAAAGGTTGCTATGCTGTTCTAGCACACGTCGAGAAAGTACAAACTGAAGAAAAGAACATCAATGATGTTCCCATTGCAAAAGAATTTCCCGATGTATTTCCGAAAGAATTACCGGGATTACCCCCACATCGATCCGTTGAATTTCAAATAGATCTTGTACCAGGAGCTGCACCAATAGCTCGTGCTTCTTACTGACTCGCACCCAGCGAGATGAAAGAACTGCAAAGCCAATTACAAGAACTTTTAGAGCGTGGTTTCATTCAACCAAGCACATCACCGTGGGGAGCTCCTGTTTTGTTTGTCAAGAAGAAAGATGGTACATTCAGGTTGTGTATCGACTACCGAGAGTTGAACAAACTTACCATCAAGAACCGCTACCCACTACCGAGAATCGACGACTTATTTGATCAACTACAAGGCTCGTCTGTTTATTCAAAGATTGACTTACGTTCCGGGTATCATCAAATGCGGGTGAAAGAAGATGATATTCCAAAGACTGCTTTCAGAACACGTTACGGTGATTACAAGTTTATGGTCATGCCGTTTGGTTTAACTAATGCACCAGCTGTGTTCATGGACCTCATGAACCGAGTGTGTGGACCATACCTTGACAAGTTTGTCATTGTTTTCATTGATGACATACTTATTTACTCAAAGAATGACCAAGAACACGGTGAACATTTGAGAAAGGTGTTAGAAGTATTGAGGAAGGAAGAATTGTACGCTAAGTTTTCAAAGTGTGCATTTTGGTTGGAAGAAGTTCCATTCCTCGGTCACATAGTGAACAAAGAAGGTATTAAGGTGGATCCGGCAAAGATAGAAACTGTTGAAAAGTGGGAAACCCCAAAAACTCCGAAACACATACGCCAGTTTTTAGGACTAGCTGGTTACTACAGAAGGTTCATCCAAGACTTTTCCAGAATAGCAAAACCCTTGACTGCATTAACGCATAAAGGGAAGAAATTTGAATGGAATGATGAACAAGAGAAAGCGTTTCAGTTATTGAAGAAAAAGCTAACTACGACACCTATATTGTCATTGCCTGAAGGGAATGATGATTTTGTGATTTATTGTGATGCATCAAAGCAAGGTCTCGGTTGTGTATTAATGCAACGAATGAAGGTGATTGCTTATGCGTCTAGACAATTGAAGATTCATGAACAAAATTATACGACGCATGATTTGGAATTAGGCGCGGTTGTTTTTGCATTAAAGACTTGGAGGCACTACTTATATGGGGTCAAAAGTATTATATATACCGACCACAAAAGTCTTCAACACATATTTAATCAGAAACAACTGAATATGAGGCAGCGTAGGTAGATTGAATTGTTGAATGATTACGACTTTGAGATTCGTTACCACCCGGGAAAGGCAAATGTGGTAGCCGATGCCTTGAGCAGGAAGGACAGAGAACCCATTCGAGTAAAATCTATGAATATAATGATTCCTAATAACCTTACTACTCAAATAAAGGAGGCGCAACAAAGAGTTTTAAAAGAGGGAAATTTAAAGGATGAAATACCCAAGGGATCGGAGAAGCATCTTAATATTCGGAAAGACGGAACCCGGTATAGGGCTGAAAGGATTTGGGTACCAAAATTTGGAGATATGAGAGAAATGGTACTTAGAGAAGCTCATAAAACCAGATACTCAATACATCCTGGAACGGGGAAGATGTACAAGGATCTCAAGAAACATTTTTGGTGGCCGGGTATGAAAGCCGATGTTGCTAAATATGTAGGAGAATGTTTGACGTGTTCTAAGGTCAAAGCTGAGCATCAGAAACCATCAGGTCTACTTCAACAACCCGAAATCCCGGAATGGAAATGGGAAAACATTACCATGGATTTCATCACTAAATTGCCAAGGACTGCAAGTGGTTTTGATACTATTTGGGTAATAGTTGATCGTCTCACCAAATCAGCACACTTCCTGCCAATAAGAGAAGATGATAAGATGGAGAAGTTAGCACGACTGTATTTGAAGGAAGTCGTCTCCAGACATGGAATACCAATCTCTATTATCTCTGATAGGGATGGTAGATTTATTTCAAGATTCTGGCAGACATTACAGCAAGCATTAGGAACTCGTCTAGACATGAGTACTACCTATCATCCACAAACTGATGGACAGAGCGAAAGGAAAATACAAACGCTTGAAGACATGCTACGAGCATGTGTTATTGATTTCGGAAACAGTTGGGATCGACATCTACCGTTAGCAGAATTTTCCTACAACAACAGCTACCATTCAAGCATTGAGATGGCGCCGTTTGAAGCACTTTATGGTAGAAAGTGCAGGTCTCCGATTTGTTGGAGTGAAGTGGGGGATAGACATATTACGGGTCCGGAGATTATACAAGAAACTACCGAGAAGATCATCCAAATTCAACAACGGTTGAAAACCGCCCAAAGTCGACAAAAGAGCTACGCTGACATTAAAAGAAAAGATATAGAATTTGAAATTGGAGAGATGGTCATGCTTAAAGTTGCACCTTGGAAAGGCGTTGTTCGATTTGGTAAACGAGGGAAATTAAATCCAAGGTATATTGGACCATTCAAGATTATTGATCGTGTCGGACCAGTAGCTTACCGACTTGAGTTACCTCAACAACTCGCGACTGTACATAACACTTTCCACGTCTCAAATTTGAAGAAATGTTTTGCTAAAGAAGATCTCACTATTCCGTTAGATGAAATCCAAATCAACGAAAAACTCCAATTCATCGAAGAACCCGTCGAAATAATGGATCGTGAGGTTAAAAGACTTAAGCAAAACAAGATACCAATTGTTAAGGTTCAATGGAATGCTCGTAGAGGACCCGAGTTCACCTGGGAGCGTGAAGATCAGATGAAGAAGAAATACCCGCATCTATTTCCAGAAGATTTGTCAACACCTTCAACGGCTTAAAATTTCGGGACGAAATTTATTTAACGGGTAGGTACTGTAGTGACCCGAACTTTTCCATGTTTATATATATTAATTGAGATTGATATTTACATGATTAAATGTTTCCAACATGTTAAGCAATCAAACTTGTTAAGACTTGATTAATTGAAATATGTTTCATATAGACAATTGACCACCCAAGTTGACCGGCGATTCACGAACGTTAAAACTTGTAAAAAAGACATGACGATATATATATGGATATACATATGGTTAACATGAGATTATGATAAGTAAGTATCTCCATAAGTATATTAACAATGAGTTATATACATATAAACAAGACTACTAACTTAAGGATTTCGAAACGAGACATATATGTAACGATTATCATTGTAACGACATTTAAATGTATATATATCATATTAAGATATATTAATATATCATAATATCATGATAATATAATAATTTAACATCTCATTAGATATAATAAACAATGGGTTAACAACATTAATTGAGATCGTTAACTTAAAGGTTTCAAAACAACACTTACATGTAACGACTAACGATGACTTAACGACTCAGTTAAAATGTATATACATGTAGTGTATTTAGATGTATTAAAATAATTTTGGAAGACTTCAAGACATATATCAAAACACTCATACTTAACGAAAATGGTTACAGTTACTTGCCCATTCTTTTCTTGCATCAAGAATTCTAGTCGTATTCTTACCCGTATTATACACAGCTTCAAAACGTACTTACTATGGGTATATACCAATAGGAACTAGCATGGGATTCCACTCTTGATTATGTCATGTATGACTAATCAATTTTAACTTCTACCATGAGCTAGTCAACTAACTAGAACTCCTTTTAACCCCACTCACCACTCACCAATTACCACTCATTATTCACTCCATTTCACTTCCAATTCTCTTTCTAATTCTCTCTCAACACACCCACACTATTATGAACGTATTTTTACAGTAGTTAATCATCATCTTCATCAAAAATCACTTCAAGCATCAAGCTATAATCATCATAGGAAGAACACTTCAAGAACACTTCAAAAATCCCTTCAAGTTTACTAATTTACTTCCAAGCTTTCTAATCCATTCCAAGTAATCATCTAAGATCAAGAAACCTTTGTTATATACAGTAGGTTATCTTTCTTATTCAAGGTAATATTCATATTCAAACTTTGATCCAATTTCTATAACTATAAACTATCTTAATTCGAGTAAAAATCTTACTTGAACTTGTTTTTGTGTCATGATCCTACTTCAAGAACTTTCAAGCCATCCAAGATCCTTTGAAGCTAGATCATTTCTTGTCACTTCCAGTAGGTTTACCTACTAAACTTGAGGTAGTAATGATGTTCATAACATCATTCGATTCATATATATAAAACTATCTTATTCGAAGGTTTAAACTCGTAATCACTAGAACATAGTTTAGTTAATTCTAAACTTGTTCGCAAACAAAAGTTAATCCTTCTAACTTGACTTTTAAAATTAACTAAACACATGTTCTATATCTATATGATATGCTAACTTAATAATTTAAAACCTGGAAACACGAAAAACACCGTAAAACCGGATTTACGCCGTCGTAGTAACACCGCTGGCTGTTTTGGGTTAGTTAATTAAAAACTATGATAAACTTTGATTTAAAAGTTGTTATTCTGAGAAAATGATTTTTATTATGAACATGAAACTATATCCAAAAATTATGGTTAAACTCAAAGTGGAATTATGATGGTCATCTAGACGTCGTTCTTTCGACTGAAATGACTACCTTTAAAAAAATGACTTGTAACTTATTTTTCCGACTATAAACTTATACTTTTTATGTTTAGATTCATAAAATATAGTTCAATATGAAACCATAGCAATTTGATTCACTCAAAACGGATTTAAAATGAAGAAGTTATGGGTAAAACAAGATTGGATAATTTTTCTCATTTTAGCTACGTGAAAATTGGTAACAAATCTATTCCAACCATAACTTAATCAACTTGTATTGTATATTATGTAATCTTGAGATACCATAGACACGTATACAATGTTTCGACCTATCATGTCGACACATCTATATATATTTCGGAACAACCATAGACACTCTATATGTGAATGTTGGAGTTAGCTATACAGGGTTGAGGTTGATTCCAAAATATATATAGTTTGAGTTGTGATCAATACTGAGATACGTATACACTGGGTCGTGGATTGATTCAAGATAATATTTATCGATTTATTTCTGTACATCTAACTGTGGACAACTAGTTGTAGGTTACTAACGAGGACAGCTGACTTAATAAACTTAAAACATCAAAATATATTAAAAGTGTTGTAAATATATTTTGAACATACTTTGATATATATGTATATATTGTTATAGGTTCGTGAATCAACCAGTGGCCAAGTCTTACTTCCCGACGAAGTAAAAATATGTGAAAGTGAGTTATAGTCCCACTTTTAAAATCTAATATTTTTGGGATGAGAATACATGCAGGTTTTATAAATGATTTACAAAATAGACACAAGTACGTGAAACTACATTCTATGGTTGAATTATCGAAATCGAATACGCCCCTTTTTATTAAGTCTGGTAATCTAAGAATTAGGGAACAGACACCCTAATTGACGCGAATCCTAAAGATAGATCTATTGGGCCTAACAAACCCCATCCAAAGTACCGGATGCTTTAGTACTTCGAAATTTATATCATATCCGAAGGGTGTCCCGGAATGATGGGGATATTCTTATATATGCATCTTGTTAATGTCGGTTACCAGGTGTTCACCATATGAATAATTTTTATCTCTATGTATGGGATGTATATTGAAATATGAAATCTTGTGGTCTATTGTTACAATTTGATATATATAGGTTAAACCTATAACTCACCAACATTTTTGTTGACGTTTAAAGCATGTTTATTCTCAGGTGAATACTAAGAGCTTCCGCCGTTGCATACTAAAATAAGGACAAGATTTGGAGTCCATGTTTGTATGATACTGTGTAAAAACTGCATTCAAGAAACTGATTTCGATGTAACATATTTGTATTGTAAATCATTATGTAATGGTCGTGTGTAAACAGGATATTTTAGATTATCATTATTTGATAATCTACGTAAAGCTTTTTAAACCTTTATTTATGAAATAAAGGTTATGGTTTGTTTTAAAAATGAATGCAGTCTTTGAAAAACGTCTCATATAGAGGTCAAAACCTCGCAACGAAATCAATTAATATGGAACGTTTTTAATCAATAAGAACGGGACATTTCACATTGTTCCTTCAAAACAAAAGAATACCGTTGGTTTGTATTCTAAATAATACTAACCGTGATATGGAATAAAGATAGAGAGAAAATTATCCTTGACTCGCCTTAAATTCTCTATGTCATAATGTCGGAATGTTCATATGAGTCACCGTAATATAATCCCGGAAATTATATTACCCTAATTCATATGTGCATTCGACATTACTTCATATGGTCAAGGTGGCGCGTCAATAAAATTTATCAACGTAAGATCAAGATCGAATATGAGTTAGATATGATGGAAGAGTTCGAGTATAAATGCACAAGTAGTCAAGTAATTCCTACTTCGAGTCTATATGCTGGTTGTAGTCTAGATTCACTAATGTACCCTATTACTCGGGGTTGACACCAATGAACTCTAAATCCCTACAACCAATGCTCTGATACCATCTGTAGCGACCCGACCAAATCATGTTTGACGGCGCCGCTACGTAGGTCCCATTACATGGTCATAAGTCTTTAAGACAAAGTTTGACCGAAAATATGTCGCATTCATTTCATAAGTGTGGATGTTTCAAAGTTTACAAAAGTAGTTTCCATAACTAGTACATAACGATGTTTAAGTACAAATGAAACACGTGCGACACAGTTTAAAGTAGTCAAAAGACGTTCCACATATGCATGTATACTCGACATCCAAAGCAAATATCAAAAGAATGAGCGGAAGCATGTATCACCTAATGTTCAAGGACCTGAGAAAAACATAGAAATCTGTCAACGAAAACGTTGGTGAAATCATAGGTTTAAGTAAGTAAGTGAGTAAAAGTAAGTCGAACCACAAGATTTACATCAATGATAAATAGTAATACATTCTAAAAGTTAATATTCACGAGCACCCAATTATCAAGGCTTAACATTCCGTCCGTTGAACCCCATTAATAGTGCTAGAACAACACTGTTTCTCGAAAATATATTTCATATGTGGACGGTAGCGAACCGTCCGAGATGAGGGTTTGTCAAACCCATATGGCCATACAACATAAGTTCACGCCTACAATTACACCCTGCAAGTGTAACTAATGATAATCGAATTGAGGATTTTGTTCTAAACTCGTATGTAGAATGTTTGTTTTCCGGTACTTGTGTTCACTTAGTTAAAAAGAAACGTTTATGTTTTCTCATCCCAAATACAAGTTCAAAAAAAAAGTAAAAGTGGGACTATGATCTCACCTTGAGCGCAAGAGTAAATAAGTACTTCGACAAGTAACGTGTGCAAAGAACAATGCTAGTCTTGACCTAAACAAATAGGTTGTATCAATAACGATAGTCACGATTGGTCAATGATGTTCAATTAGTCCTATGGCTCGTTACGACTCGATTATGTAGCATGTGAATCAATTTGTCAAGTTTCATGCAAGATACAAGTATAGAAACAAGTTAGGAATGTTGCATAATCATTTGGTTAAGTTTGACAAAAAGTCAAACTTTGGTCGGTCAAAGTCAACGAAAAAGTCAACACATTCGGGTCGGGTCCCGAACTATTTTTCTGAGGTTTTTAATCATATATGAGCATGTTAGAACAAGTTACATGTGAATCGGAGGTGCATAGCATAGCAAACATTATTCGAAAATTGACAAAGTTGGACAGACCACTTTTGCGCGCCGCGCCATTACCTGTGCAGAGAAATCTGGCAGTTTTTAAGTTTTATGCACGAACCTAACTTCAAACAATCACCATTTATGACCCGCAAACAACCAAAACATGTATCTTATATCATCGGAAAGGTATTTTGACAAGGAAAACAACTAAACACATTTCAACAATCACATTTACTTTTACAACAACCAAAATCACATTCAAAGCTCCTCATTAAATGCATTCAAGTTCATAAATGAAATTTAATGATTCGGCAAACAATTTACATGAATGATATGCCGTTTCGAAGGTGATCAAGCATACAATACAACCTAACACTTACAAATAACATTTCATGTCATTCAAAGCATTAAATGTTCACATTAAATTCTATCAAACCCTAACCAACAACATCAAAATCACTAATCATGTTTATGAAGTTTTCTAAAACAACCTACACATCAAATTGAAGCTAGTGATACTAGGAACACATTTAATACATGCATTTATAACTTTTAACAACATTCAAACAACCAAATCACCAAATCAAACACACCAAAGTTCATATTCAAACTAGTTACTTCAAATAACGAAATCGAACATATAAATCATATATTCATGTTAGACTTGAGCCATAGACACTAATTAACAACTTTATAACTTAAAAACATCAAGAACACAAAATCTAGTGATTTTAGAAAGTTACCCAATTGTAATGAAATCGGTATGGAATCGAAGAGAAAGTTGCAAGGATTCCAAATATGCAATTTGTTTTGATTGATGCTTGCTTGAACGATTTTAGATGATGAATCTTTGTATGAGTGTTTGAGAGAAAAATGAAAAGTATTAAATGAAAAGAGAAATGAAAGGGATAATGGATGGTGGAAGGGGTGTTGACTAGTCAAAAGCTAGTCACACCTTTGATCACTTGGCAAAACTAGTCCCTCAAGTTCGGTTGCGGGTGCGTGAATTACCTAGGCGAGATATTTTTAAAACACGTATTAACGGGAGATGTTATAAACATATAACGGGATTTAAATAGTATAACGGAAAAGTAAACGGAAAAATGCGGGATGTTACAATGATGTAGTTTGATTGTAAACAATCCAGGATATACATCTACATGTACATAAAAAAATGCAAAAATTGATCATAATGAATGAAACAGTATAATCAATTTTATAAAAATAAAAAAAATAAAAAAATAAAAAAAAAAACGTTTGATAAACCATAATCTTACCATATATGTTGTTGACATCAAATGAGGTTAACTGGTCACGCATTTGATACAAACTGGAATCCATCAGCTTGATTGTTAGGGTTTGTGGTGGAAGCAGAAAAGTATGAACCGTCGTTTGATTTTTGCAGGCTAATATACGGATTATAGTCGATTGGAATGCCTTTAATATGTAACAAATAATTGGAACGGATCAAAATGCCCTCACATGCATGGCACATGACATACTTGATCGGTTAAAAAGTGACGGCAGTTTGCTTCAGGTTCTATCCATGATACTGCTACAAACTTCAGGTATTATTCAAGCAAAAAAAAAATTATAGGTGCTGTGAGGAAAAGTATAACAAACCACTTGTGTACTATCGACGTAATTTTTTCAAAATGTAAACTCAAATTTTGAGTGCTTTAGCCAACGAAATGTTGACACAACACGCAATGCGTCAAAAGGAAAAAGGTTGAATGTGTCCCTCACTTCGTTTTGACAACCATTAGTTGTGTTGGCCCATGTTAATCGTCTATACAATTCTTACCATACTTTAATTATGTCAACTACTTAGATAAAATCATTGACAAAAGTCCCGTATTCCCAAACTTATCATTGAATGTCAATTTTTTAGCTACACCACGCAATAAAGTGGTTATCAATTTTCGTATTAATGGTGTCTTATTTTCCATGTTGTTGGACAGGAAACGAGACTATGAAAGTTGGAAAAGTAAGTTACATTATGCTTTATACAATAACTACAACTACTACGCCTAATCTCGTGAGAGGAGTAAAACGTAAACAATTTTTTATCTAACATAGGATAAATAAGAAGTTATTTCCACCTACTTGTAAAGAAAGAATTCTCCACCAATAGAAGAAAGAAGTCATCTCTCTCTACTCAAATGCACAGAGTTTGCTTCCTTACATTAAATTTGTTGTAATCTCTCTTAGTGTCTTGCTAGTAGAGCGTTTTCTAATAAGGTTTAAATGTTCAAAAGAAAAAAACTTATAAGTTTTTAGGTGATTTGGTGATTCAGAAACGTCATTGTTTTAACAATCCTTTTTATACTAGAAATAGTCTTTTTGATGTAATTAAATTATTTTCTTTTCGTTGACTTAAAACAAATGTCATGTAGTTTTAAACTGGAACTCATGACTTTCTACGCCGTTGTAATTTTTATACTTTAGCGTCTTGTTAGGGAGCAAATTATTATTATTATTATTATTATTATTATTATTATTATTATTTTTATTATTATTATTATTATTATTATTATTATTATTATTATTATTATTATGATACAACTAAATTTTATTATTATTATTATTATTATTATTATTATTATTATTATTATTATTATTATTATTATTATTATTATTATTATACAACTAAATTAAATAAGTCAGTGAATAGTAACTATATTTTATGATGTAAGTATGTAACAATATAGTTACATCACTTACGTATTAGTTTTATCGATAGTACTAAACAATTTAGGTACGAACGTTTTAAAATTTATATGTATTTAATTTTTACATGTTTTTTATAAGGTAGATTTTATAAATTAAGAAATTTCATAAATAAAATTAAAACATACAAAAAAACGATATGACATCATTTTCACGACAATATAACACCCGAAGCTACATCAAACTTAATCGACCAACCAAAGAAGTAGATATTATTTCTACATATTATTAATTTTATCTATACGTGTTATTTTTATTTTTTTTAGTCTTTTAACAACAACTACAACATACTCATATATTCAATTATATAATCCAACATAATTATCATATAGCCTTAAATTAACGCAACATAATTATTCTAAGTTTCATAATTCCTAATTATTACTTTGATACCAAATGAATTTAATAATAACTAATAATTTCATTTCTAACTAACCCAAAAAATATATTTCTATTCGTTACTTTAAAAGTTACTTTATTGAATCAAACATTATTAATATTATTAAAATATCTAATTATATTATATTATATTATATATTATTATTATTTTATTTATTTATTTATTTACTTATTCTTATTCTTATTATATTATATTATATTATATTATTTCTATTTATATATATATATATATATATATATATATATATATTATATATACTAAAGGGCTGGGTTTGTGTGTCGTCCCCCATTTCCATTTCGTTTCACTCCCCCCTTTCACACTTGTAAATTTTATTATTCCCCCCTCAACTGCAACCAACTTACAAAAACTAAACCAAATTTTAGGGGGCTAAAACGTAAATTCTCTAACTTAAAATACAAACTCCACCTGAACACTTTGACAACCTGTATCTTCCTGCTCGCCGCGAGTTAAAATTTTCCGACAGCACCGTCAGATTCGAAATAATTTTATGAACAAAATGAAACTAACTACGTTCAAAACAGACACTTTTTAAAAAACGCTAAACATAACGACAACCCATATCTTCCTGCTCGTCGCGAGTTAAATTTTTTCGACAACACCGTTAGACTCGAAATAATTTTATGAACAAAACGAAACTAACTACGTTCGAAACGGACACTTTCCCATAAACGCTAAAGCAATGACGTCTACAACGGCGCTTAACACATGGGCCGGTTTCCCTTCTGTAAATACATAAAGCTACGTTAAATATGAATACGCAGGCCGAAAGCCCCCGCCGCATCGCGCGGGCCGGATCCGGAATAGTTTTATTTAATATATACATTAATGACAATATATTAATATTTAATTATAATATTATTATTGAGACGACCCGTCCTAATCCATAAGGACGAATACAATAACATATGATTACATTGCGAGGTATTTGACCTATATATGATACATTTTACAAACATTGCATTCGTTTTAAAAGACAAACTTTCATTACATCGAAAGTTGACAGGCATGCATACCATTTCATAATATCCAACTATAAACGACCTAATCTGTCATTTACTTAATCATAATCTTTATTGTACTCAACGACTTGAATGCAACGTTTTCTGAAATATGCCATGAATGACTCCAAGTAATATCTTTAAAATGAGCAAATGCACAGCGGAAGATTTCTTTCAATCCTGTGAATAATACTGCTTTAAAGTGTCAACCAAAAGGTTGGTGAGTTCATTAGTTTTGTGACGACCCGGAAGTTTCCGACCAAATTTAAACTTAATCTTTATATGTTTCCGACACGATAAGCAAAGTCTGTAATGTTGAGTCTCGAAAATTTTGGAACTATGTTCATATATTCAATTACCCTTCGACGGCTCTCGACAATTCACGAATCAATTATGTATAAATAGATATGTATGTATATATATGTGTGTGTATATTAAATTGAGAAACACTAATAAAACATTAAACAGTTTAGTTGAATTGAAAATAAGTTATGAAATCTATTTTATGACTTAACAAAGTATTAGATGTATAATACATTACATGAACGTATTTATTTCAATACATGTTTAATATATTTATCGTCTGGATTAAAAGATAATCTTAAATGATTGAATTATCAGATACATTATGATATGATTACGGGTCTCTGTTATGAGGTCCACCTTGATTTACGAAATCTTTTCTTGTTAACGGTATTCTGAATATATGGTAAAGTAACCTACATGTGAGAGTAAAGTGCCAATTAATAGTAGCTAGACTAAAGTTAGTGGAGGTTCCTGCTTAATTTTTCGATGCATGCTTTACAATAATTCTTCGTGCATCTTGATATGTTAACTAATTAGCTTTTATGATATTTAATGGACGACGACATGATAAGCAAATGAATATGTTGCATTTAAATGATTTCATGCGTTTGAATATCCATTAGGCTTAACCCTGCGATTCACGATTAAGCTGTAAGTTAAATTGGAAACCGTTATGACTTACATATTATATGATTTTACTTTATTAAAAGAATGTATATATGTATATTTAATCTATTTATTTATGTAATAAAAACTTGTTATGTAATAGTTATATATATTGTATTTTAGAAGTTTGGAATACATTATCTAGAAATACTCGTTTTATTTTCTTAACGAAGTTAATAACGAATATATATATATATATATATATATATATATATATATATATATATATATATATATATATATATATATATACATATATATATATATACATATATATATATATACACACTACTTCCGTCTCAATTTAATAGTCTACAGACAAAATGGCACACAGTTTTAGGAAATCCCACTAACTTCATTTATCCACCAATGAAATATTTTCTCTCTACAGATCCACCAATCAAATATCTTATTTCCTTTCTATTTATGGAAGTGGACTATTAATTTGGGACATCCCAAAATGGAAAAACAGGACTATCTAATTGGGAAAAACAGGACTATCTAATTGGAAAAACGAATATATATATATATATATATATATATATATATATATATATATATATATATATATATATAATTGTAGATTGATATATGTAATATATAACATTTTTATACATAATTATATATATGAATATTAAAATATAAGTAATTTATAAAGATTATATATAGAAAATTCATAATATTTCATTTTATGTAAACAATTATGTATAATAGAAATTTGTTATATTAATACTATTATTATTACTGTATTTTTTTTATCATTATATATAATATTAAAAGTATTAATGTTATTAATATATTTATTAATTATTAAAATTAAATATAATATATCAGTTACAGATATATAAATATAAATACAAATATATAAATATTGTTATATAAATAAATACTGATATATATTACGTGTAATATTTATCTATTATATCACTATCAGACTTTTTTAATTATTCTATCTATCGGTTCTGTTATACTCGTGATACCAGAGACACATTTAACCCTACATACAATCATTCGATCAGCTCATGTTCACTACACAAACCATTAATCATCTACCTAAATTCGTTTTCTGTAAATAAAGATCAAATAACATAAACATATTTTTCTTAAAGAACCGTCTTTCTCTGCTCAAACAACTTTTTGCCTATAATTCGAATATGAACCATTCTTCAAAATGTAATAGTGCGATCTTGTTAGGAATCATATACACAAACTATCTGTAAGTTTTTGTTCCTTAATTCCTCCAATTGTGTATGAATTTTGAAGTCAAAGCTAAAAACTTAAAAGTCAAACCAGTGTTCATCGATCAAATTAAAGTTTGATTGATCGTTTATGTCAAAATTGAAGATTGAGAAAGTTTCTATGATTCATTTGAAACACAATTTATTTTATAAGTATTATCTAAAACGTTCCCAAACTAGAAAACAAAATTTAATTTTTTTTTTGTTTTCAAAAACTCACGAACAGCTCCACAGGATGTTTACCTTTTAATATTTTTTTTAACAAAATTATTCGAAAACCGGTTAATAATAATTCAATTCCAGGTCTTAAGTTGAAATTGGAATTTTCGATTATGATTTTGGTTGAGATTGATTCGATTAAATGGGAAGAAGGAGAAGAACAGTCATAAACGGGTTATATATGTTTGGTATGGATCTTAAAACAGAAATGGAAGGGACGGAGGAGTGGTCTAGGGAGTTTTCGGGTTAACTAGAGGTCGGGTGTTCAAACCTTGGCGAGGGCAGTTGTCTCTTTTTCTTGGCTTATTCTAGTGAGGTAGCCTTCCTTTTATTTTTATTATTTATGCTATTATTATTACTATGATTATTATGATTCCTTTTATTTTTATTATTTATGCTATTATTATTACTATGATTATGATTATGGTTGTTATAATTATTATAATTATTATTATAATTATTATAATTATTATTATTATTGTTATTATAATTATTATTGTTATTGTTATTATTATTATTATTATTATTATTATTATTATTATTATTATTATTATTATTATTATTATTATTATTATTATTATTAAGGTATGAGGAATATTAGAGTTATTATGATTATCATTATTATTATAAATTTTGTTATTATCACAAGTATTATAATTATTATTAACAATAATATCATATCTATAATTATAAGTATTAGAAATGTTATTAACAGTAGTATTTTTATATGTATTATTAAGATTATTATAAACTGTACCCTTCAAATATTATTATTATTATTATTATTATTATTATTATTATTATTATTATTATTATTATTATTATTAATATTATTATTATTATTACTATTATGAAAATAATAAAACTTATTAGTATTTTCGTTAATATAAGTATTAGTATCATTTTAAAATTATTAGTATTATTAATATTGACGTAAGTATTATTATTAATATTAGCACTTTCGTTAACATGAATATCATGAACAAGTACTATTATTATCGAAAATTAATATAATTATTACTAAAAGTATCATTACTTTAAATCTATATTTTTATAAAAACTATTATTAATACTATCATTAACGTTATTAGTACTATGAAAATTATTATTATTATCCGTATAATTATTCTAAAGTTATTATAACTAGTATCTTGTAAATAAAAGAGTAATTACATAAAAGTATATTTAATATACATAACTTAACTATATTAATATTTTTATATACAAAATGAATACATTTAATTAAATAATGAAATATATATAAGTTATTAATATAAACATTATATCACTAATAATAATATATATATTTATTCGATTACGATTATATATATTAATGAATACACAAATGATATAGGTTCGTGAATCCGAGGCCAACCCAGCATTGTTCAATTACGTCATATGTATTTTTACTACAAAATACAGTATAGTGAGTTTCATTTGCTCTCTTTTTAAATGCTTTTGCAATATATATTTTTGGGACTGAGAATACATGCGCTGCTTTTATAAATGTTTTACGAAATAGACACAAGTAATCGAAACTACATTCTATGGTTGGATTATCGAATCGAATATGCCCCTTTTTAGTTTGGTAGCCTAAGAATTAGGGAAATGGCCCCTAATTGACGCGAATTCTGAAGATAGAACTATGGACCTTGACACGTCCCATTCGGTTTACGAATGTTTAATACTTCGATTATCATATCCGATGAGAGTCTCGGAATGATGGGGATATTCTATATGCATCCTGTTAGTTCCGTTATCAAGCGTTCACCATATGAATGATTTTTATCTCTATGCAGTTTGTGAAATACCTGATATGAGATGTATATTTATGAGAAATGGAAATGAAAATCTTGTGGTCTATTAAAATAATGGAAATGATTATTTATGTTAAACTAATGAACTCACTAACCTTTTGGTTGACACTTGAAAGCATGTTTATTCTCAGGTATGAAAGAAATCTTCCGCTGTGCATTTGCTCATATTAGAGATATTACTTAGAGTCATTCATGACATATTTCAAAAGACGTTGCATTCGAGTCGTCGAGTTTATCAATATTATTATTAAGTCAATTATAGTTGGATATATTATGAAATAGTATGCATGCCGTCAACTTTCGATGTAATGAAAGTTTGTCTTTTAAAAACGAATGCAATGTTTGTAAAATGTATCATATAGAGGTCAAGTACCTCGCGATAAAATCAACTATTGTGAATCGTTTATAATGTATATGAATAGGGCATTTCAGTTAGTATCAGAGCGGTGGTCTTAGCGAACCAGGTCTTGCATTAGTGTGTCTAACTGAAAGTTGTTTAGATGCATTGGTGAGTCTGGACTTTTACCGTGTCTGCATGTCAAAAGTTTTGCTTATCATTTCTAGTCGAAAATTATCTGTTTATCATCCTTCGGAAATTACCTGCTTATCATTTTTAGTCTAGACACATCTTACTGCATTGAT
The DNA here is from genome assembly GCF_046630445.1 of Rutidosis leptorrhynchoides. Lineage (NCBI taxonomy): Eukaryota > Viridiplantae > Streptophyta > Magnoliopsida > Asterales > Asteraceae > Rutidosis > Rutidosis leptorrhynchoides. The sequence continues at coordinate 151,314,632 of NC_092333.1, forward strand.
TACGTAAATAGTGTATAGACAAAATTCATATCTTAGCGTATCTGTTACTATAAACTTTGCCTGACATATTCCTTAAATTCCTCCGAAATCTACGAAATCTTTTGTTCTATACATATAGATATTCTATGTAATTAGAATACCATCTGATAGCCGAAAATCATTTCATATCGAAAAATCCTTTACTCAATCATACGAAATGGAACTCGTCACTAGTTCAAGTTCTTCGGAATCCGACAGCTATTCCGACATGGATGTTCAACTAAGCTCCAAAAGCAGCGTCACCGGAATGGATCAACCAATCAGCCATCATCTATTCTGGATGAATTAGGGCTGAGTTCATAGTCGACTTAATCAATTGAAACCAGAAGAAGGCGATCCTTTCCATCGACCAAATACAACTCTTGTCGAAGAACCTGAAACACTTACCGGCGAACCAGTCCGAAACACCATTTTCACCCTCATTTTTCGAATATCTCGCCATGACTATATACTATCTCAAATTCAAAACCTTATTCACTCGCTCGTTCCTACCGACAATCATCCCGGAGTAATAAGTCAACGAGCTTCGCACCCGAGTTGTAGTCTTGAAAAATATGGTGCAAAATGTACCAGCTTCAGCAACATCACTAGCACCAACAGTACCACCAACAGCAACATCCGCATCCCACACCTCAACATCACAATCTGTCCCACGAACATCAAACATCATACGCACCATAGATACCAAGGAGTACCAACAACAATGAACGATGAAGTATTGATCCATAACTTCATTGAAGAAATATTCTGCGAAGTATATGTGGTTCCTAATAGTTTTAGAGATGACTTATTCTAGCTCAAACCGAAAATCATATGAGTTTAATATCATATTAACTCATTAAATCCATGATTACATCTGAAGAAAATATATATGTAAGTATATTTTTATAAAGATTGTAATTAAAAATTCTTTCGTACAAACTATTAATGGTGAAAATATTTTAACGGGTAGATAATACCCGAGGAATATTTAGTTTTCACATTAGTAAGTTACACTGTACATTCTTCGAATCTGATTCAACAGTCATTTACTATCCTACTTACACCCACAGCTATACGAATCCGTTCACCACAGAATAACCATTTTCATTCAATTTCATAATTGGATTTTGACTTATCAGAATCCAACAAGTGGCATAATGAAGAAAACATTGGACAAAATAAAATCTGTTAGAAACAAACAAATTAACTATGAGGAATTTTGTTAAGAATCCACGCTAACAAAATCCTAGCTAACTGTTAATTCCGTATTACATTTTATTTATCGCAATTTTAATTCTCGCAATTTTATTTATCGTTATTTAATTTCTGTTATTTATTTTACGCACTTTAAATATCGGGACACGTGTACAAGGTTTTGACATATCATATCGACGCATCTATATATATTATTTGGAATAACCATAGACACTCTATATGAAGTAATGCTTGAGTTAGCTATACAGGGTTGAGGTTGATTCTCAAATAATATATATACTTTGAGTTGTGATCGAGTCTGAGACATGTATATAACGGATCACGATACGTATTAATTAATTCGAATATTATATATTAAACTATATATGAATTATTGGACTGTTAACTGTGGACTATCGACTGTGGACTAATAACATTGGACAATTAAATGAATTAAAATATTGATTATAACATATAAAACTAAACATATCTTCATGTTTGCCACTTGATTTCATCTTAAACCTCATTTGTATCTCGACGATTACAATCTGCGTTCAAACCTTTCATGATTCTTGAAAAACATCTCAATCGAGAGGATGAACCAACCGCACTTCTTCCACAGAAGAAAAGATTGATGCATATAGTTATGCACCTGAAAAACTCTCGGAAACTGAGTAAACGTTTAACACGTAGCTGTGCTAATTCCTTTAGCTTTATTATTGCCAAAAATAACTTTGCAACTCCTGTTCGAGATAGCCAGTTTTGTCACAGCTCCAGCAAGCCAACTTCGACTTTTCGCTCGAAACAACCTTATTATAACCTTGATATATATGCATGCTCTTTTATTGTTATCGGGGAACCTTTTATATTCCATCATATTACCAGCAGACGTACCAGCAACCTCATCGCTCCTTGGCTTAAATCTCTTCGACAAATCATTATATTTATCTATTGAAGTCTTATCATGAACTCATCGGCATCTTGTAACGAGAATTGCCATACCAAGTATCAGGAAATCAGTAATCAGTATTTTAAATCTCGCAACATTTCTACATCAACATTTATATATATATATATATAACATTTATCTCTAGAATTATGATCTTCCATTCTAAAATTCTGAATAAGTACTTCAATTTACGAATCAGTTCTCGAAATTTTGAAAAATGCTGATGAAGCAGCAAAAACTGTAGATGACTTTAACAGTCAAAAGTTTGATGATAAAGAAAGATACGTTGGAAAAGCTCAAAAGAAAATTTGGTACTGAAAAACGGATTGAGCAAACCATGAAGGAGACTCTGAACAAATCACAAGGACTAAACTTGTACATAAAGAATCCTGATGATTCTGTTTCTGATGAAATCTTTAACGAATACCTTGCTCCTTAATCGCTCTAAATCATCGTGAATGAATTTCTTCATCCCAATTCAATTATAAAATTTTAAGATATTATCGTATCTTTCATTATTAACATCCTCAATATTTCTGAAGATATCTTCATAAATATTCTTGTCCGGTAATTATTTATCTTCTCGCATTATCAATATTACATCATAAAAAGAAACTATACAGTTTCTATATTCTATAAACCTTCGAGTTCAAATTACGAATGTTTTTGAAGTAGTGTTAGGAGCTGAAGCATTAGTTAGTATTATATAATGACACTTGATCAATGTGATTATATTACAGTAAGTCATGCTGAGTTTTTAAATGGAACATGATGATTCACAGGTCATAACGTCATCATGTGCTATGTTACACGACTCTTACATTCTATCTAATCTCTAAACATATCAAGAACGTATTTTCTTGATAGTCCTATCTTTCTCTTGAATTCTGGTAATTTGACAAGTCAGATTGTGCTATTACCGTTTCTTTCTTAGATCATTAGCTATGTTTATTCCGAAATTCATATCTACGAATTCTGGACCATTATTCGCTTGACTTAAAGTCGGGAAGAGAAAACAAAAGGATGGAACTCCATAATATAAAGGAAATAAAGAGGGTGAATTTATAGTGAAATATCCGACAGAACAATCTAAACAGATTATCGCATTTAACCAAAGATGATCCTAATTTTCGAAACTATCGAAGAACCAAATCTTATTACGAAGATTTCCTCTAAATTCCTTGAATTCCAGAAATTCAACCCTGGCTCTGCCAAAAGTTAAGACGAATCTTTACTTTTCCTATTTCAATCTTTTGCGATAGCTTCACTTATACTCTTCGAGTGATCGAATCATGTTATCCATATTACTCTATGGTAATAAAATTCTATTTTATCAACTCATATTTGTCATGAAGGCATTCTTATTGTTAACCATGACAACCACACACAAATTTCAGGATGAAATTTCTTTAACGGGTAGGTACTGTGACGACCCGGAAGTTTCCGACCAAATTTAAACTTAATCTTTATATGTTTCTGACACGATAAGCAAAGTCTGTAATGTTGAGTCTCAAAAATTTTGGAACTATGTTCATATATTCAATTACCCTTCGACGGCTCTCGACAATTCACGAATCAATTATGTATAAATAGATATGTATGTATATATATATGTGTGTATATTAAATTGAGAAACACTAATAAAACATTAAATAGTTTGGTTGAATTGAAAATAAGTTATGAAATCTATTTTATGACTTAACAAAGTATTAGATGTATAATACATTACATGAATGTATTTAATTCAATATATGTTTAATATATTTATCGTCGGGATTAAAAGATAATCTTAAATGATTGAATTATCAGATACATTATGATATGATTACGGGTCTCTGTTATGAGGTCCACCTTGATTTAAGAAATCTTTTCTTGTTAACGGTATTCTGAATATATGGTAAAGTAACCTACATGTGAGAGTAAAGTGCCAATTAATAGTAGCTACACTAAAGTTAGTGGAGGTTCCTGCTTAATTTTTCGATACATGCTTTACAATAATTCTTCGTACATCTTGATATGTTAACTAATTAGATTTTATGATATTTAATGGATGACGACATGATAAGCAAATGAATATGTTGCATTTAAATGATTTCATGCGTTTGAATATCCATTAGGCTTAACCCTGCGATTCATGATTAAGCTGTAAGTTAAATTGGAAACCATTATGACTTACATATTATATGATTTTACTTTATTAAAAGATATGTATATTTAATCTATTTATTTATGCAATAAAAACTTGTTATGTAATAGTTATATATATTGTATTTTAGAAGCTTGGAATACATTATCTAGAAATACTCGTTTTATTTTCTTAACGGAGTTAATAACGAATATATATATATATATATATATATATATATATATATATATATATATATATATATATATATATAATTGTAAATTGATATATGTAATATATAACATTTTTATACATAATTATATATATGAATATTAAAATAGAAGTAATTTATAAAGATTATATATAAAAAATTCCTAATATTTCATTTTATGTAAACAATTATGTATAATAGAAATTTGTTATATTAATACTATTATTATTACTATATATATAATTTTTATCATTATATATAATATTAAAAGTATTAATGTTATTAATATATTTATTAATTATTAAAATTAAATATAATATATCAGTTACAGATATATAAATATAAATACAAATATATAAATACTGTTATATAAATAAATACTGATATATATTATGTGTAATATTTATCTATTATATCACTATCAGACTTTTTTAATTGTTCTATCTATCGGTTCTGTTATACTCGTGATACCAGTGACACATTTAACCCTACATACAATCATTCGATCAGCTCATGTTCACTACACAAACCATTAATCATCTACCTAAATTCGTTTTCTGTAAATAAAGATCAAATAACATAAACATATTTTTCTTAAAGAACCGTCTTTCTCTGCTCAATCAACTTTTTGCCTATAATTCGAATATGAACCATTCTTCAAAATGTAATAGTGCAATCTTGTTAGGAATCATATACACAAACTATCTGTAAGTTTTCGTTCCTTAATACCTCCAATTGTGTATGAATTTTGAAGTCAGAGCTAAAAACTTAAAAGTCAAACATGTATTCATCGATCAAATTGAAGTTTGATTGATCGTTTATGTCAAAATTGAAGATTGAGAAAGTTTCTATGATTCATTTGAAACACAATTTATTTTATAAGTATTATCTAAAACGTTCCCAAACTAGAAAACAAAATTTAATTTTTTTATACGTTTTCAAAAACTCACGAACAGCTCCACATGATGTTTACCTTTTAATATTTTTTTTTAACAAAATTATTCGAAAACCGGTTAATGATAATTCAAGTCCAGGTCTTAAGTTGAAATTGGAATTTTCGATTATCATTTTGGTTGAGATTAATTCGATTAAATGGGAAGAAGGAGAAGAACAGTCATAAACGGGTTATATATGTTTGGTATGGATCTTAAAACAGAAATGGAAGGGACGGAGGAGTGGTCTAGGGAGTTTTCAGGTTAACTAGAGGTCGGGTGTTCGAACCTTGGCGAGGGCAGTTGTCTCTTTTTCTTGGCTTATTCTAGTGAGGTAGCCTTCCTTTTATTTTTATTATTTATGCTATTATTATTACTATGATTATGATTCCTTTTATTTTTATTATTGTGATGGCCCCGTCAAAACACTTAACGGCTCCGTCACTTGGTCCCACAGCTTGATCGAACTTAAATGAAATTAACAAACGACATTGCATTCTTTTATTCCAAAAGTTTCCCAAAAAGGAAAGCATACCAAAATATGTAGTTTAAAAGTAACTCAACATATTAATAATCCAAAGTTGACACAAAACATTGTCAACAACCCACAAGTAATAATTATTCAAAAACCGAATGCAAGACAAAGTTTGATAAATTGTTTCATTAAAAATCTGCCCAAATGCATGTAGACTCTTCTAAACACAGCGGAAGCATCACATAAACTCAAGTACCTGTGAAAACATGCGAGTAAACTGTCATCACAAAGGTTGAGTGAATTATAGGTTTAAATAATTGAATAAACTTTAGACCACAAGATTTAAAAATGTTAGAAAACATTAAACATTATTCCATTATCAATGAACCACCTGATAACCACTTAACCCTTTATTTACCCTTGACAAACACAATAATAATATACACTGGACAGTGTATCTACAACAAAATACGAAGTACTAAACATGCCGATTATAAATTACTAGCGCGACTAGCTCGAAATGGGGTTGTCAAACCCGATAGATCTATCCGTAGGATTCGTGTTCACCGGTAGAAACCAATGATTACAGTTACCAGACTAGGGAATATTTTTTCCAACTCACAATGAATAATTTAAATTTAATTGTCACTTGTGTCTAAACGTAAAATAAAATGCATGTAATCACATCCCAAAAATATACTTTGAAAAGTATGTAAAAACGGGACTATAACTCACCTTAATAGTAACGAAGTAACCAACACAATTAAGCGAACAGCAAATGAGTACAGTGATCAGGAATGATCACAACGCCGACCTATAAATAAAGCAGGTCGATATAAATAACTAACTTACGTCAAGTCTTAGTATGATAGCTATTGTACATGTTGCAAGTAGACATAGAACAATACTCAATATGCAACGGTTTGATCGAAACAGCTTACGGACACACACTTTCTATTTTTAGAAAGTTTCTATTTTTAGCAGGTTTCCATTTTTGGAAAGTTTCTATTTTTGGAAAGTGTCTATTTTTGGAAAGTCTCTATTTTTTAGAAAGTTGCTATTTTAGGAAAGTTTATAAGTTAGGAAAGTTTCCTTAATTAGAAAGTCAACAAAAGTCAACTGAAAGTCAAAGTCAACCAAAAGTCAACTCAAAAGTCAACCTTGATCAAATTTAGTCAATGTTAATTTTAAAAGTGTAAGTTGTAATAATAATGTAAGTTATAATTTTTATTAAAGTTAAATATGTCTAATTATGTCATAACATAAGTTTAATTAAATTAAAATGAATTACTAAAGTTAATATAAGTTTAAATGATATAATTAATATAACATAAGTATTTAATTAATTAATTATATATTAGTCATAATATAAGTATTATTAATTAATAATAAATTTTAAATCATATCATAAGTATTATTAATTAATAATGAATTATTAATCATATCATAAGTTTCTAATTATAATTATTAAATCATAAGTATTTAATAATTAAATTATAATTAAATAATAACTAAGCCTTATAATAATTAAATAATTAATTAATCCTTATTATAAGTCTTATAATAAATAATAATAATCTTGTAATATAAGTTTAATACTTATCATAAGTATTTTCCATTAATAATAAAAGCATTATTAATCGTAAGTTTAATTAAAATGTTAATTAAATCATAAGTATTAATTAAATGATATAAAAAATATATATCATAAGTCTTAAATAATAATAATTACTTTTTTATCATAAGTAATTAAATTATAATGAAATCCATTATTTATATCATAAGTTTAATAATTAATCACAAGTTTTAAATCAAAAGTTCATCGGGTCGTATCCTGAGCCCCGGGTGTCGGTTTTCAGCGAGCCTTACATATATCTCCGCCTAATCAAACAATCCGAAACTTTGGTACACTCATGAATACACCAAGAACAGCCCACAAGTCGTGGTGATCAGCCATGACACCACTTGAAACTTTAATTCAATCAAAATCGTGTTTTAGACGCAACGGGTGATTCGTGGCTCGGATTTAGATGACCCGAACATGAAAGTTCGTCCCACCATTAATCCTAGCACACTAACACACCCTAAAGTCACCAAATATGGTCACAAAGTCGACCAAACCTGGTTCATACCAAAATCACATTTCAATCTTAACAAAATACCACTTTGATCATATCTAGGGCTCCGGGAATCGAAACGACATGAATCCGGAGTCTAAAATTAATGTCTTGATAAGAGGAACTCATATAGATACTTTATTTTAACTTTTATAACAGTCTCAATATCAGAAATACACGAAATAGCTGCTGTCCCAATTTTATCAAACCGAAAACATGTGTTTATGAGTAATTCTATGCATACAAACACCATTACAACAACAAGTAATCATCATACTATCAAAATATAATCAAAATAAAGAAAAATCAAAAGTTCTAGGGTTAGGGTTTATACCCTAATCAATAATCAATGGATGTTATCGCGTAGAGAACGGAATGAGGAACGCGTTGGTGTTGATTAATCCTTGATCCAAGCAATAAAAATTGATGAAGATGATGATGTTGGTGGTGTGTGCCGTCGTCAAAAAGGGAGAAGGAGGAGGAAAACAAAAAAAATTAGAATGAGGGAATAAGGAATGTAATCTAGGTTTATTTCCTTAAATCACAAGTTTGGAAAAATGGCACATCACCCCCCTCCATGAGGGTTTCGGCCGAATGGGGTCATGGGGTGGGCTCCCATGGCCCAAATTTGAATAAATTGTATTTCCTTGTGGCCCAAATTCTCGATCGAAACCCGAAATGCGAAAACACGCTTACGCGATTAAAAATTCAGAGAGATAACAAATACGCGACAAAAAATAAATATAAATACTCTATATAATAATATGATCTTAAAAATCATATTTAAAATAATTAGGATTTAAATATCCCAAAAACTCGACCGTTGGTTTGAAAACCGAAAAGATTTGCCGGATAGAAATCTGCGACACGTAGAAACGTATAATTCAAAATATGAATACAAATATTCACATAACACATAATAATTAATATATTAATATTAAAATAATAATATAGGTCATAGAAATGACGTAGCACAATTAACAGTTAATGGTAGTTAAATAATTAACAGAAAAGATAACGGAAAAAGTAGGGTCGTGACAGTACCTTCCCGTTACGGAAATTTCGTCCCGAAGTTTAAGCAGGTGCAGGGGTTGACTCAGCATCTGGGAACAAATGCGGGTACTTTTGCTTCATTTGATCTTCACTCCCAAGTGAACTCGGGACCGCGTCTGGCGTTCCATCTAACCAGGACAATAGGAATTCGGCTCTGCTTATGAGTCTTAACTTCTCGATCCATAATTTCAATAGGTTCCTCAATAAAGTGTAGTTGCTTATCAACATGAAGTTCTTCCAAAGGAATAGTTTTGTCGGCCTCAGCCAAACACTTCTTTAAATTTGATACATGAAAAACATCGTGAACAGCACTGAGTTCTTGTGGCAACTTCAAACGATAAGCCGCCGGTCCAACTCTTTCAATGACCTCAAATGGTCCAACAAAACGAGGACTCAACTTTCCCCTTTTACCAAAACGGATCACACCCTTCCAAGGTGAAACCTTTAACATAACATGATCGCCAACTTGAAATTCCACAACTTTCCTTCCCCTATCGGCATAACTCTTTTGCCGATTTCTAGCAGTTCTCAACCTTTCCTTAATCTGTACAATCTTCTCGGTAGTCACGTGAATAATTTCTGGACCTGTGAGTAGAGCATCCCCAAACTCATTCCAACAGACAGGAGACCTACACTTCCTACCATACAGAGCTTCAAACAGTGCGGCTTGAATACTTGCGTGATAGCTGGTGTTATATGAAAACTCAGCTAGCGGCAAATATTTATCCCACTCATTACCAAAATCGATAACACACGCTCGTAACATATCTTCTAACGTCTGAATGGTCCTTTCACTCTGACCATCTGTTTGAGGATGATAAGAGGTGCTCATGTCCAACCTAGTTCCCAAGGCTTCCTGTAAGGATCGCCAAAACCTCGATACAAATCGACTGTCTCGGTCTGAAATAATGGATACAGGAACACCATGTCTAGAAACAATCTCCTTCAAGTACAAACGAGTAAGCTTCTCCATTGAATCTGTTTCCCTAATCGGTAAAAAGGGAGCCGACTTAGAAAGTCGATCTACAATCACTCAAATAGTGTCATAGCCACCCGCAACTCTCGGTAACTTAGTAATAAAATCCATCGTAATCCCTTCCCACTTCTACTCGGGAATCTCTGGTTGAACCAAAAGTCCAGACGGTTTTTGATGTTCAGCTTTAACCTTAGCACAGGTTAAACACTTAGCCACATACGTAGCCACATCACCTTTTAAATTAGGCCACCAATACAGCTCCTTAAGATCATGATACATCTTTCCTGAACCAGGATGAATAGAGTACCTAGACTTATGAGCCTCATCTAAAACAAGTTGTCACAGTTCACCAAACTTCGGAACCCAAAGACGTCCTGCAAAGTATCTAGTACCGTCTGCTCGTACCTCAAACTTCTTAGCCATACCTCTTACGTTCTCATTCACAAAAGTCTCTTCCTTTAAGGCTTCTTGTTGTGCCTCAAGAATCTGCCTTTACGAGGTTTGTTCTAATTGTCATATTCAAGGCCCTAAACCTGCGAGGTTCAGCCCTTTCTTTACGACTCAACGCATTCACCACAACATTGGCCTTACCCGGATGATATAAAAGTTCACAATCGTAATCATTCAACGTCTCAATCCATCTTCGTTGTCTCATGTTCAACTATTTCTGATCGAGGATATGTTGAAGACTTTTGTGATCTGTGTACACAGTACTCTTGACCCCATACAAATAATGTCTCCAAATCTTAAGCGCAAAAACAATGGCCCCCAACTCTAAATCATGAGTTGTATAGTTCTGCTCGTGAATCTTCAATTGACGTGATGCGTACGCAATAACTTTCTTTCGTTGCATCAAAACACAACCAAAGCCTTGACGCGAAGCATCACAATAAACAACAAAATCATCATTACCCTCAGGTTGTGACAATATCGGAGCGGTAGTCAACTTCTTCTTTAAAACCTGAAAAGTAGTCTCATGTTCATCCTTCCACTCATACTTCTTCCCCTGATGTGTTAAAGCAGTCAGAGGTTTCGCTATATGAGAGAAATCTTGAATGAACCTTCTATAGTAACCTGCTAATCCTAGGAACTGACGAATCTGGGTAGGAGTTTTCGGAGTTTCCCACCTTTCAATCGCCTCAATCTTAGCAGGATCAACTTGTATCCCTTGTTTACTAACAATATGTCCAAGGAATTGAACTTCTCGTAATCAGAATGCACACTTAGAGAACTTAGCGTACAACTCTTCTTTTCTCAACAGATCAAGCACTAACCTCAAATGTTCCTCGTGCTCTTCATCACTCTTCGAATAAATAAGGATGTCGTCGATGAACACAATAACGAACTTGTCCAGATAGGGTCTACACAACACGGTTCATGAGGTCCATGAACACAGCAGGTGCATTTGTCAATCCGAACGGCATAACAAGAAACTCAAAGTGACCGTAACGGGTGCGAAAAGAAGTTTTCGAAACATCATATTCTTTAACACGCAACTGATGATAGCCGGAACGAAGGTCAATTTTTGAATAAATAGATGAACCCTGAAGCTGATCGAATAGATCATCAATTCTCGGAAGGGGATAACGGTTTTTAATAGTAAGCTTGTTCAACTCATGATAATCAATGCACAAACGAAAAGAACCATCCTTCTTCTTAACAAACAGAACAAGAGCTCCCCAAGGGGATGAACTAGGACGAATAAAAGCTTTGTCCAATAACTCACGGAGTTAACTTGACAATTCTTGAAGTTTGGAAGGCGCAAGACGATAAGGAGCACGTGCTACGGGAGCAGCACCGGGAACAAGATCAATTTGAAATTCTACCACGCGTTGCGGCGGAAGGCCAGGTAAATCTTCGGGAAATACCTCAGGAAAATCTCTAACAATATGAACATCACCAACGCTCTTCATTTCTTTTTTGGAATCAACAACATGGGCTAGAATAGCATGACAGCCTTTGCGAAGATGTTTAAGAACTTTCAAACAGCTAATAAGTTTTAACTGTCGGCATTTCTTATCTCCAAAAACCATCAGCGGTTCTCCAACTACATTAGTAATACGAATAGCTTTATCATAACACACAATCTCAGCACGATTCGCAGATAACCAATTCATCCCAATAGCAATGTCAAAACTACCAAGTTCAATCGGTACCAAATCTACTTCAAAATCTCTACCAGCCAAATTAATGTTACTCTTACGATGCACAGTCTTAGCAGTAAGCACTTTACCATTAGCTATTTCAACAACATAAGTATTGTCTAAAGGAGTTAACGGTGTTTTGATTTCTGGACTTAATTTACTCGACACAAAACTCAAATCAGCCCCTGAATCAAATAGTACATAAACTGATAAATCGTTGACCTAGAACGTACCAGTAACAAGTTTAGGATCTTCCTCAGCATCCCTGGTGTTAATGTTGAATGCTCTACCACGTGCAGTCTCTGCAGTCTTCTTGTTGGGACAGGCATCACGAAAATGCCCTGGCTTCCCACACTCGTAACAAACTCTCGGATTACCACCATTATTCGGCTTTCCATTACCATTACCATTACCATTACCATTACCATTACCACCTCTATTACCAGCATTATTACCACTATTACCACATGTAGAAGGAGTAACAGAACCCGGCAGAAGCACCGTACAATCCTTAGCAATGTGTCCCTGTTTGGAACACCTCTTGCAAGTCATGGTACAGAAACCATCATGAGCCTTGTAACAACGAGGACACACACGCTGACTGCGGTTATTTGAACCAAAAGTATCCTGCTTTTTCTCCTGACCTTGGCTTTGATTGCGATTATTATCCCACTTTCTCTTCCCATTATCAGCTTTCTTAACAGTCTCTTCACTGTGTTCGGTTACAGCAGCCTTGCTTCTTCTCAAGATCTTATCATTCAACTTATGAGCCATAGACATCGCGGTCTCAATTGTCTGGGGCTCACTAGACTCGACCCCATGCTCGATTTTCTCAGATAACCCATCGATGTAAGCTTCAATCTTAAGATTCTCATCCGCATAAACATTAGGACATAATAGAGTCAACTCGAAGAACCTTTGCTCGTAGGCATCTAATTCGGTGCCCTTCATTTTCAAGTTCTTAAGTTCAACCTCTAACTTCTTAAGCTCACCCCTAGGACGGTAGCGGGTGATCATTCTTTCCTTGAAATTATTGCAAGTTAAACCATAAGCCACATCATTTCCTAAACTATTAACCAAGTTGTTCCACTAGGTCAATGCACTATCCTTAAGAGTGCAGCTAGTAAAACTAAACTTGTCCTCCTCTCGGACTCGACTAACCCTGAAAATAGACTCGATTTTCTCGAACCAGCGGGTAAGTCCTATGGGTCCTTCCGTACCACTGAATTCCTGTGGATGACTTGCCATGAACGTTTTGTGAGAGCATCCTACCTGATTGTTATTTGCATTAGCATTAGCATTTGCATTTGCTGCCATAGCAGCAGCTATCCCTTCGGTGATAAGACGTTGCATACGGGCTTCGTTGAACTCTCTAGGAGGCATGATCTTCAAAACAGAATAACACATCCGTTAGTACTAAGAATAATACCAGTGTTATAAAGGAATAGATCGAACACGAAAAGATTAACCATTAAAATTATAGTTAGTAACCACTATGAGTAATAACATGACAGTTATGATTGTTATAGGAATAACCACCACATGCATACATATTTTATGATAACATCATACAACATACATAGCACCTAACATACATGATCTATATTACGCATAATATAACATGCCAAGAGTCACAACATCAGAAATAAAATGTGATAATGATAATAGATGTCATAAAAATAACCATCCATACATAATGAAAAACATCCCATAACAAAAACCTTAATAAAATCCTCGGCAAAACGCCGTACATAACCCAAAAATGTATGTATGAAAGGACATTAAGTCTTATGAAATAAGTAATCAATCATGAATCATCATATCACATCTGCTTAGAGCGGGTGTGATAAGCTGGGCCGGCATGAGTCTCGGCAGGAGGCTCATACTTCCACAACTTCTCTTTCACTTCTTCCAACTCTGCCTTCAAACCACGAACTGTGCTCTCGAGAGCCTCGAACTTAGCGTCAACTTCACGGTTACGCTTACGATTCTCGAACCCAACATTGTTCTTGAAGCTAACAAACGAATCCATACTAGCTCGAATCTGGTCCATCATCTCGTTATGTGGTAAAGTATGCATACAATCACTAAGCGCATTAATACGCGTCACTTCATTGTAAGCCCTGTTCATGTGAGTAAGGGTGGAAAAGTAGCAGTGAATAGGATCGTCGATCAAAGGTTGACCAGCACGGCGTCTTTCAGCAGCCGAAGGAGCAGGAGCACGAACGGAGTTGTTGCTCGAAGTCGACATCTGCAAACAGTAAAACCACAAACCATATACCAAATAGAAATAAATGCTTATGATACATCTCATGTGAAATGAAATGCATAATAATGCTATAGCAAAAGGGCCGGGCTGTAGACTAGACTCTAATGCACCCTAAGAACTACAGGTTGACCACATTAAGACTGCCTAGTTCCCTACAACCAGAGCTCTGATACCAACTGTGATGGCCCCGACAAAACACTTAACGGCTCTGTCACTTAGTCCCACAGTTTGATCGAACTTAAATGAATTTAACAAATGACATTGCATTCTTTTATTCCAAAAGTTTCCCAAAAAGGAAAGCATACCAAAATATGTAGTTTAAAAGTAACCCAACATATTAATAATCCAAATTTGACACAAAACATTGTCAACAACCCACAAGTAATAATTATTCAAAAACCGAATGCAAGCCAAAGTTTCATAAATTGTTTCATTAAAAATCTGCCCAAATGCATGCAGACTCTTCTAAACATAGCGGAAGCATCACATAAACTCAAGTACCTGTGAAAACATGCGAGTAAACTGTCAACACAAAGGTTGAGTGAATTATAGGTTTAAATAATTGAATAAACTTTAGACCACAAGATTTAAAAATATTAGAAAACATTAAACATTATTCCATTATCAATGAGCCACCTGGTAACCACTTAACCCTTTATTTATCCTTGCCAAACACAATAATAATATACATTGGACAGTGTATCTACAACAAAATACGAAGTACTAAACATTCCGATTATAAATTGCTAGCGCGACTAGCTCGAAATGGGGTTGTCAAACCCGATAGATCTATCCGTAGGATTCACGTTCACCGGTAGAAACCAATGATTACAGTTACCAGACTAGGGAATATTTTTGTCCAACTCACAATGAATAATTTAAATTTAATTATCACTTGTGTCTAAACGTAAAATAAAATGCATGTAATCACATCCCAAAAATATACTTTGAAAAGTATGTAAAAACGGGACTATAACTCACCTTAATAGTAACGAAGTAACCAACACAATTAAGCGAACAGCAAATGAGTACAGTGATCAGGAATGATCACAACGCCGACCTATAAATAAAGCAGGTCGATATAAATAACTAACTTAGGTCAAGTCTTAGTATGATAGCTATTGTACATGTTGCAAGTAGACATGGAACAATACTCAATATGCATCGGTTTGATCGGAACAGTTTACGGACACACACTTTCTATTTTTAGAAAGTTTCTATTTTTAGCAGGTTTCCATTTTTGGAAAGTTTCTATTTTTAAAAAGTTTCTATTTTTTAGAAAGTTGCTATTTTAGGAAAGTTTATAAGTTAGGAAAATTTCCTTAATTAGAAAGTCAACAAAAGTCAACTTAAAGTCAAAGTCAACCGAAAGTCAACTCAAAAGTCAACCTTGGTCAAATTTAGTCAACGTTAATTTTAAAAGTGTAAGTTGTAATAATAATGTAAGTTATAATTTTTATTAAAGTTAAATATGTCTAATTATGTCATAACATAAGTGTTAATTAAATTAAAATGAATTATTAAAGTTAATATAAGTTTAAATGATATAATTAATATAACATAAGTATTTAATTAATTAATTAAATATTAGTCATAATATAAGTATTATTAATTAATAATAAATTTTAAATCATATCATAAGTATTATTAATTAATAATGAATTATTAATCATATCATAAGTTTCTAATTATAATTATTAAATCATAAGTATTTAATAATTAAATTATAATTAAATAATAACTAAGCCTTATAATAATTAAATAATTAATTAATCCTTATTATAAGTCTTATAATAATAATAATAATCTTGTAATATAAGTTTAATACTTATCATAAGTATTTTCCATTAATAATAAAAGCATTATTAATCGTAAGTTTAATTAAAATGTTAATTAAATCATAAGGATTAGTTAAATGATATAATAAATATATATCATAAGTCTTAAATAATAATAATTAATTTTTTTATCATAAGTAATTAAATGATAATGAAATCCATTATTTATATCATAAGTTTAATAATTAATCACAAGTTTTAAATCAAAAGTTCATCGGGTCGTATCCTGAGCCCCGGGTGTCGGTTTTCGACGAGCCTTACATATATCTCCGCCTAATCAAACCACCCAACACTTTGGTACACTCAAGAACACACCAAGAACAGCCCACAACTCGTGGTGATCAGCCATGACACCACTTGAAACTTTAATTCAATCAAAATCGTGTTTTAGATGCAACGGGTGATTCGTGGCTCGGATTTAGATGACCCAAACATGAAAGTTCGTCCCACCATTAATCCTAACACACTAACACACCCTAAGTCACCAAATATGGTCACAAAATCAGACCAAACCTGGTTCATACCAAAATCACATTTCAATCTTAACAAAATACCACTTTAATCATATCTAGGGCTCCGGGAATCGAAACGGCATGAATCCGGAGTCTAAAATTAATGTCTTGATGAGAGGAACTCATATAGATACTTTATTTTAACTTTTATAATAGTCTAAATATCAGAAATACACGAAATAGCTGCTGTCCCAATTTTATCAAACCGAAAACATGTGTTTATGAGTAATTCTATGCATACAAACACCATTACAACAACAAGTAATCATCATACTATTAAAATATAATCAAAATACAGAAAAATAAAGAAAAATCAAAAGTTCTAGGGTTAGGGTTTATACCCTAATCAATAATCAATGGATGTTATCGCGTAGAGAACGGAATGAGGAACGCGTTGGTGTTGATTAATCCTTGATCCAAGCAATAAAAATTGATGAAGATGATGATGTTAGTGGTGTGTGCCATTGCCAAAAAGGGAGAAG
Organism: Rutidosis leptorrhynchoides; assembly: GCF_046630445.1. NCBI lineage: Eukaryota > Viridiplantae > Streptophyta > Magnoliopsida > Asterales > Asteraceae > Rutidosis > Rutidosis leptorrhynchoides. Next base: position 151,331,930 of record NC_092333.1, read on the forward strand.
GAGGAGGAGGAAAAAAAAATTAGAATGAGGGAATAAGGAATGTAATCTAGGTTTATTTCCTTAAATCATAAGTTTGGAAAAATGGCACATCACCCCCCTCCATGAGGGTTTCGGCCGAATGGGGTCATGGGGTGGGCTCCCATGGCCCAAATTTGAATAACTTGTATTTCCTTGTGGCCCGAATGCCTGATCAAAACCCGAAATGCGAAAACACGCTTACGCGATTAAAAATTCAGAGAGATAACAAATACGCGACGAAAAATAAATATAAATACTCTATATAATAATATGATCTTAAAATATCATATTTAAAATAATTAGGATTTAAATATCCCAAAACTCGACCGTTGGTATGAAAACCGAAAAGATTTGCCGGATAGAAATCCGCGACACGTAGAAACGTATAATTCAAAATATGAATACAAATATTCACATAACACATAATAATTAATATATTATTATTAAAATAATAATATAGGTCATAGAAATGACGTAGCACAATTAACAGTTAACGGTCGTTAAATAATTAACGAAAAAGATAACGGAAAAAGTAGGGTCGTGACAATTATTTATGCTATTATTATTACTATGATTATTATTATTATTATTATTATTATTATTATTATTATTATTATTGTTATTATAATTATTATTGTTATTATAATTATTATTGTTATTGTTGTTGTTGTTATTATTATTATTATTATTATTATTATTATTATTATTATTATTATTATTATTATTATTATTATTATTATTATTATTATTAGTATTATTATTAAGGTATGAGGAATATTAGAGTTATTATGATTATCATTATTATTATAAATTTTGTTATTATCACAAGTATTATAATTATTATTATTAATAATATCATATCTATAATTATAAGTATTAGAAATGTTATTAACAGTAGTATTTTTATATGTATTATTAAGATTATTATAAACTGTACCCTTTAAATATTATTATTATTATTATTATTATTATTATTATTATTATTTTGATTATGAATATTATTATTATTACTATTATGAAAATAATAAAACTAATTAGTATTTTCGTTAATATTAGTATTAGTATCATTTTAAAATTATTAGTATTATTAATATTGACGTAAGTATTATTATTAATATTAGCACTTTCGTTAACATGAATATCATGAACAAGTACTATTATTATCGAAAATTAATATAATTATTACTAAAAGTATCATTACTTTAAATCTATATTTTTATAAAAACTATTATTAATACTATCATTAATGTTATTAGTACTATGAAAATTATTATTATTATCCGTATAATTATTCTAAAGTTATTATAACAAGTAATTTGTAAACAAAAGAGTAATTACATAAAAGTATATTTAATATACATAACTTAACTATATTAATATGTTTATATACAAAATGAATACATTTAATTAAATAATGAAATATATATAAGTTATTAATATAAAAATTATATCACTAATAATAATATATATATATTTATTCGATTATGATTATATATATTAATGAATACACGAATGATATAGTTCGTGAATCCGAGGCCAACCCAGCATTGTTCAATGTCGTCATATGTATTTTTACTACAAAATACAGTATAGTGAGTTTCATTTGCTCCCTTTTTAAATAATTTTGCAATATATATTTTTGGGACTGAGAATACATGCGCTGCTTTTATAAATGTTTTACGAAATAGACACAAGTAATCGAAACTACATTCTATGGCTGGATTATCGAATCGAATATGCCTCTTTTTAGCTTGGTAGCCTAAGAATTAGGGAAATGGCCCCTAATTAACGTGAATCCTAAAGATAGATCAATGGACCTTGACACGTCCCATTCGGGTTACGAATGCTTTAGTACTTCGATTATCATGTCCGATGAGAGTCCCGGAATGATGGGGATATTCTATATACATCCTGTTAGTTCGGTTATCAAGCGTTCACCATATGAATGATTTTTATCTCTATGTAGTTTGCGAAATGCCTGATATGAGATGTATATTTATGAGAAATGGAAATGAAAATCTTGTGGTCTATTAAAATAATGGAAATGATTATTTATGTTAAACTAATGAACTCACCAACCTTTTGGTTGACACTTGAAAGCATGTTTATTCTCAAGTATGAAAGAAATCTTCCGTTGTGCATTTGCTCATATTAGAGATATTACTTGGAGTCATTCATGACATATTTCAAAAGACGTTGCATTCAAGTCGTCGAGTTCATCAAGATTATTATTAAGTCAATTATAGTTGGATATATTATGAAATGGTATGCATGCCGTCAACTTTCGATGTAATGAAAGTTTGTCTTTTAAAAACGAATGCAATGTTTGTAAAATGTATCATATAGAGGTCAAGTACCTCGCGATGAAATCAACTATTGTGAATCGTTTATAATGTATATGAACGGGGCATTTCAAGTTTATCATAAATATTCATTTCCATCATTTTTAATAGACCACAAGATTTTCATTTCCATTTCTCATAAATATACATCCCATACATAGAGATAAAAATCATTCATATGGTGAACACCTGGTAATCGACCTTAACAAGATGCATATAGAATATCCCCATCATTCTGGGACTCCCTTCGGACATGATAAATTCGAAGTACTAAAGCATCCGGTACTTTGGATGGGGCTCGTTGGGCCTGATAGATCTATTTTTAGGATTCGCGTCAATTTGGGTGTCTGTTCCCTAATTCTTAGATTACCAGACTAAAAAGGGGCATATTCGATTTCGATAATTCAACCATAGAATGTAGTTTCAATTACTTGTGTCTATTTCGTCAAACATTTATAAAAGCAGAGCATGTATTCTCAGTCCCAAATTATATATTGCAAAAAGCATTTAAAAAGGGAGCAAATGAAACTCACGATACGATATTTTGTAGTAAAAATATGCATACGACAACTTAACAATGCAGGGTTGGCCTCGGATTCACGAACCTATATCAGTTATATATATTAAAACATATAATAACAATTAACAAGTTTATATATATATTATTAATGTATTTCCTATATTAATAATTTTATGTAATTTGTAACTTAATCGTTGCTATAAAAATATTTGTATCTATAATCATAATAATAATAATGTTAATAATAAAAAAAATAAAAAAAAATGATAATAATAATAATAATAATGATAAAAATTAAATATAATAAAATAATAATTTTAACAATCATGATAATAATAATATTTATATTCCTAATAAAGATATTAATAATAATAATAATAATAATAATAATAATAATAATAATAATAATAATAAAAAAAAAAATAATAATAATATTAATAATAATAATAATAATAATAAAAATTTTAGAATACAACCTTTGAAGAAACAAGCTTCTAAAAATAAAACGCCACTGCCCGGGTTCGAACCCGAGACCTCTCGTTCCTCACGAACACCTCCAAACCATTGAACCATTAGTGTATTTCTTGTGATAACTAGATCGTTTAATTATTTATTATGTCCGACTGTTTATTTTTATTACATTTCCTATCATCATCATCAACATCCATCTTATACGTTATCACAGGATCATCATTATAACCATCATCAACACATGATTATCATCATCATCAAACATCACTGTCATCATCATCTTTACATCATCATTCAAGTTTCCTCTAGCATCACGTTCATCATCTCAAACCCATCATCAATACACGTATCATTCGACCCAACAACATAAACAAACACGGCCCAATATTTCAGGTCATCTTAAACCAATTGGCCCAACATAACAAATTAGAAGTCCACGTTAAAATGTATGGATTCAAAGGCCCGTTAACTTGTTTCATTTAAACCACCGATGGATTTGCGGTTTTTTATCTGGAAATAGAAACAACAACCGCGTCATTATCATTTAATATCGCCAATGTGTTTGTGGATTCACGATTTAAACATGACCATGTGTGTTGTGTAACCCTCGGACGAACAGCAACCTCACACTTCGAACAGAAACATAAATATCATCGATATAGCAGTTTCATAGGGTAGTTTTGGGATACAGTTTAAATAGGAGAAACACAAGAGAGTAACAGCAGGTAAGCATTAGCAATGAGCAGCAGTTATAGGTGGTTTAGGAGTGAGAAGAAACTGCAATAGATGCAATAACAGGCGGTGGTGAAGATGATGGTTTCGCGACAGTTTGCAACAGAAAAACGATTGTAATAGGTAAACGAACAAAAGGGTTAAGGTGATAGTTGCAGGTGTTTTACAACGACTAGTAGCAGCAACAATAAATATCAGTCACCGTGGTTGGGGTTCGAACGAAAAGAAAAAAGAAAAAAAATAGCAATCGCAGCTTATGATGATGGTTTGTGGCGATTTTTACAGTAAAAGGAACGGTAGTATGCAACAACAATGGTAGTTGTAGGTTGAAGGGATGGTTTCCGGTGATGGTTCTCGGTTATGAAGATAGTAGAGAGAGATTTAGATAGAGAGATGTATAGAGAGAGAGGTGGTGGTGTTTTGGTGTTAGAATATGGTAGCCGATGGTGGTTGTAATGTAGTAGTGGCGATCGGTGGTGGCGGCGGGTTTGATGTTGATCATACTCTCGTGATATTAAAACATGATGAATGAATGGTTTGTTGGTTCATAAATATTGCAATGAGTGTACACATATATTCATAAAGTAATATTATTGTTAAATCAAATATAATACTATAATAATAATCTAAATCAAACGTGGATGTAAACTGAGGAGTAGTTTATGAAATGAATTCAAAAAGGAAACAAGTTGATGCAATGAATTCAAAAAGGAAATAGTACAAAATAATCATATTTTCAATCAATTCTCTATTTGATTCACAGGTAGAATCAATCAACTTGTAATATTAATTGTAGGTTAATTAATAAGTAATAAATATAATAATAAAATAATATATTTTAAGAACGTGGGAAAAGAAGAATTAGCAGCCGGATCAATTGATATTTTATACCGACAGTTTGTCACGGAGTGCTATATCGTGGTTCATTGCTAGACAGTTAACATCTAAAAATTTTCCTAAAAAAAATTCCAAATTTTTAAATTAAGTCCATTTATTTATTCTGGTCATTAATTGTTTGAAACCTGATCAAAAAGATTCGTCTAATATTTATTTTTAGTTCCATGTAATATGTACGGAGTATTAAAATTTAAACTAAAAAGGTAAAAATATTTTTAACAAATCTAGAATCTTCATAATCAATTTACACTCAAACTTTATTTTAATCCTTCATAAACTCATGTTAAATCTATATGAACACTAATGAAATGTCAAGCGAGTAATATAAACTTTGACAAATTAAGCTCGAAATCATTTATATTTAATATACTCATTCTATATATATAAATAGTTTTTAATAGCAAGTTTTACTACATAAATATATTATATATTTTTAAACAAATAGATTTAATACAATTTTATATATTTACAGGTAATATTCATATATATATATATATATATATATTATAACAGTTTTCACTACATCGCATATTATTTTACATATTTATTTCCAACAAATAAATCCTATATTATTTCAAATAATATTTCAAATTATATATATATGTATGTATATATATATATATATAAATATATATGCATCTATTTACAAATAGTTGTTCGTGAATCGTCGGGAATTAGTCGAGGTTAAATGAATGTATGAAAATGGTTCACAGTTTTTGAGACGCAACATAACGGACTTTGCTTATCATGTCAGAATTAGGAAATCATATCGTGAGTTTGGTTTAAAATTAGTCAAAATTTTCCGGGTCGTTACAGTACCCACCCGTTAAAGAAATTTCGTCCCAAAATTTGATCGAGGTCGTCATGGCTAACACTAAAAATGTTTTCATGATGAATATGAGTTGCTAAATAGAGTTTTATCATTATTGAGTAATATAGATAAAACGATTCGGTTACTTGAAGCGTATGAGTGAAGCTATCACAAAAGAGTGAAATGAGAAATTGCAAGTTCGTCTTAACCGGTGATGTAGTCACGGTTGATTTCTGGAATTTAGAGAAAATCTTAGTAATAAGATTTGGTTCTTCGGTAAATAAGGAAATTAGAATCCTCTTTAATTAAATGCGATGATCTGTCTCGATTGCTTTGTCTGATATTTCACTATAAATCCACCCTCTTCGTTTCCTTTATAATTTGGAGTTCCATTCTCTTGTTTTCTCTTCCCGACTTTAAGTCAAGCGAAAAATGGTCCAGAATTCGTAGGTATGAAGTTTCGAATTAACATGACTAATGTTCTAAGAGAGAGATTGTAATAGCACGATCTTGATTGGTTAAATTACCAGAATTCAAGAGAAAAGATAGAACTATCAGGAAGATATGTTCTTGATATGTTTGGAGATTAGTTAAAATGTAAGAGTCGTGTAACATGGCACATGATGACGTTATGGTCTGTGAATCATCACGTTTCATTAGAAACTTAGCATGACTTACTGTAATATAATCACGTTGATCAAGTGTCATTATATTATACTAACTCATGCATCAATTTCCAACACTACTTCAAAATTATTCATAATTCAAACTCTAAGTTTTCAGAGATTTAGAAACTAAAACAGTTTCTTTTAAGATGTAATATAGATAGCGCGAAGAGATAAGTAATATTGAATCAGAATATTTATGAAGATATCTTCAGAAATATTGAGGATATTTATAATGAAAGATACGATAATATCTTATAATTCTACAATCAAAATGTGATGAAGAAATTTATTCACAATGATTTAGAACAATTACGGAACAAGGTATTCGCTAAAGATTTCATCAGAAATAGAATCATCTGGATTCTTTATGTACGAGTTTAGTCTTTGTGATTTGTTCAGAGTCTCCTTCATGGTTTGCTCAATCCGTTTTTCAATACTAAAATTTTTGAGCTTTTTCAGTATGTCACTCTTTATTATCAAACTTTTGACTGTTAAGGCAGTCTTCAGTTTTCACTGCTTCATCAGCTTTTTCAAAACTCATAAAACTGTTTCCTAGGCTAAAGCGCTTTTCAGAAATTCAGAATTAAAGTTCGTAAATCCAGGAGATAGAAGTTATATATATACATATATATATATATATATATATATATATATATATATATATATATATATATATATATATATATATATATATATATATATATATATATATATATATATATATATAATTTTTGTCGTAGAATCGCTGAGAAATTCGAGATTATCGATTGATGCCTCCCGGTATTTGGTATGGTAATTATCGTTACAAGATGCCGATGAGTTCATGATAAAACTTCAATAGATAAATATAGTGATTTGTCAGAGAGATTTAAGCCAATGAGCAACGAGGTTGCTGGTACGCCTGCTGGTAATATGGTGGAATATAAAAGGTTCCCCGTTAACATTGAAAGAGCGCGCATATATATATATATATATATATATATATATATATATATATATATATATATATATATATATATATATATATATATATATATATATATATATATATATCAAGGTTATAATAAGGTTGTTTAGAACGAAAAGTCAAAGTTGACTTGCTGGAGCTGTGACAAAACTGGCTATCTTGAACAGGAGTTGCAAAGTTATTTTCAGTAATAATAACACTAAAGGAATTAGCACAGCTACGTGTTAAACGTTTACTCAGTTTCCGAGAGTTTTTCAGGTGCATAACTATATGCATAAATCTTTCCTTCCGTAGATGAATTGCGGTTGGTTCATCCTCTCGATTGAGGTGTTTTCAAGAATCATGAAAGGTTTGAACGCAGATTATAATCATCAAGATACAAATGAGGTTTAAGATGAAATCAAGTGGCAAACTTGAAGAAATGTTTAGTTTCATATGTTATAATCAATATTGTAATTCATTTTAATTATCCAAAGTTAGTAGTCCACAGTTAGTAGTCCACAGTTAGTGGTTCGATAATTCATATATAGTTTAATATATAACATTCGAATTAATTAATACGTATCGTGACCCATTGTATACACGTCTCAGACTCGATCACAACTCAAGGTATATATATTATTTTAGAATCAACCTCGACCCTTTATAGGCTAAATCGAGCATTACCGCATATAGAGTGACTTACGGTTATTCTAAATAATATATATAGATGACGTCGATATGATATGTCAAAACATTGTATACGTGTCCCGATTTATTCGACGATATTTAAAGTGCGTAAAATAAATAACAGAAATTAAATGACGATAAATAAAATTGCGAGAATTAAAATTGCGATAAATCAATATAATAAGGAATTAACAGTTAGCTAGGATTTTGTTAGTGTGGGTTCTTAACAAAATTTCTCATAGTTAATTTGTTTGTTTCTAACAAATTTTATTTTTGTCCAATGTTTTCTTCATTATGCCACTTGTTGGATTCTGATAAGTCAAAATCCAAATATAAAATTGAATGAAAATGGTTATTCTGTGGTGAACGGATTCATATATCTGTGGATGTAAGTAGGATAGTAAATGACTGTTGAATCAGATTCGAAGAATGTACATTGTAACTTATTAATGTGAAATCTAAATATTCCTCGGGTATTACCTACCCGTTAAAATATTTTCACCATTAACAGTTTGTACAAAAGAATTTTTAATTACAATCTTTATGAAAATATACTTATATATATATATATATATATATATATATATATATATATATATATATATATATTTTCTTCAGATGTAATATAGATTTAATGAGTTAATATGATATTAATCTCATTTGATTTTTTGGTTGGAACTAGAATAAATAATCTCTAAAACTTTAGGGATTACATAATCGTCGCCTAATATTTCTCCAATGAAGTTATAAATCAATACTTCATCGGTTATTGTTGTGAATATTCCATGAGGCGTATTGATGTAGAGAGATATGTAGAACAAGCTAGATGGGGTAGAACAGTACGTAGAACGATATGTCGAATGAGGATTATGTTCAAGGTATAGATTATGATGTTGAGGCGTGTGATGCGGATGTTGTTGTTGGTGGTACTACTGGTGCTGGTGGTGCTGCTGGTACGGATGGTGCTGTCTGTGATGCCTGCAAGTTGTGCATTATATTTTCCAAAGTCACTATTCGAGCGCGAAGCTCGTTGACTTCTTCTATTATTCCGGGATGATTGGCGGTTGGAACAAGCGGATGAATAAGGTTCAGAATTTGGGATATCATATAATCGTTGTGAGATATCCTGGCAATGAGGGTGAATATGGTGTTTCGGACAGGTTCACCGGTAAGTGCTTCAGGTTCTTCGCCAAGAGGGAAATGTGATGGATGGAAGGGATCACCTTCTTCTCGTATCCATTGATCTAGTCGACTATGAACCCATCCCCAATTCATTCAGAATTGATGATGACTAATTGGTTGCTCCATCCCGGTTACACTGTTTTCAGAGTTCGAGTGGAAATCCTTGTAGGAAGAGTTTTCGGAATTCGAGGAATTTGAACTAGTTGTGAGTTCCATCTAGTACGGTCAGATAAAGGATTTTCGATAGGAAATGATTTTCGGCTATCAGATGATATTCTAATTACATAGAATATCTATATATAGAACAAAAGCCTTCGTAGATTACGGAGGAATTTACGGAATATGTCAGGCAAAGTTTATAGTAACAGATACGCTAAGATATGAATTAGCAGATACGCTAAGATATGAATTTTGTCTAAACACTATTCATGCAATCAATGCAGTAAGATGTGTCTAGACTAAGAATGATAAGCAGGTAATTTCCTAAGGATGATAAGTAGGTAATTTTTGACATGAAATGATAAGCAAAACTTTTGACATGCAGACACGGTCGAAGTCCAGACTCACTAATGCATCTAAACAACTACCAGTTAGACACACTAATGCAAGACCTGGTTCGCTAAGACCACCGCTCTGATACCACATGAGACGACCCGTCCTAATCCATAAGGACGAATACAATAACATATGATTACATTGCGAGGTATTTGACCTCTATATGATACATTTTACAAACATTGCATTCGTTTTAAAAGACAAACTTTCATTACATCGAAAGTTGACAGGCATGCATACCATTTCATAATATCCAACTATAAACGACCTAATTTGTCATTTACTTAATCATAATCTTTATTGAACTCAACGACTTGAATGCAATGTCTTTTGAAATATGCCATGAATGACTCCAAGTAATATCTTTAAAATGAGCAAATGCACAGCAGAAGATTTCTTTCAATCCTGAGAATAAACATGCTTTAAAGTGTCAACCAAAAGGTTGGTGAGTTCATTAGTTTATCATCAATATTCATTTCCATCATTTTTAATAGACCACAAGATTTTCATTTCCATTTCTCATAAATATACATCCCATACATAGAGATAAAAATCATTCATATGGTGAATACTTGGTAATCGACCTTAACAAGATGCATATAGAATATCCCCATCCTTCCGGGACTCCCTTCGGACATGATAAATTCGAAATACTAAAGCATCCGGTACTTTGGATGGGGCTCGTTGGGCCCGATAGATCTATCTATAGGATTCGCGTCAATTAGGGTGTCTGTTCCCTAATTCTTAGATTACCAGACTAAAAAGGGGCATATTCAATTTCAAATAATTCAACCATAGAATGTAGTTTCAATTACTTGTGTCTATTTCGTCAAACATTTATAAAAGCAGCGCATGTATTCTGAGTCCCAAAATATATATTTCAAAAGCATTTAAAAAGGGAGCAAATGAAACTCACGATACGATATTTTGTAGTAAAAATATGCATACGACGACTGAGCAATGCAGGGTTGGCCTCGGATTCACGAACCTATATCAGTTATATATATTAAAACATATAATAACAATTAACAAGTTTTTATATATATATATATATATATATATATATATATATATATATATATATATATATATATATATATATATATATATATATTATTAATGTATTTCCTATGTTAATAATTTTATGTAATTTGTAACTTAATCGTTTCTATAAAAATATTTGTATCTATAATCTATAATCATAATAATAATAATAATGTTAATAATAATAAAAAAAATAAAAATAATGATAATAATAATAATAATGATAAAAATTAATAATAATAAAATAATAATTTTAACAATCATGATAATAATAATATTTATATTCCTAATAATGATATTAATAATAATAATAATAATAATAATAATAATAATAATAATAATAATAATAATAATAATAATAATAATAATAATAATAATAATAATAATAGTAGTAATAATAATAATAATAAAAATTTTAGAATACAACCTTTGAAGAAACAAGCTTCTAAAAATAAAACGACACTGCCCGAGCTCGAACCCGAGACCTCGCGTTCCTCACGAACACCTCCAAACCATTGAACCATTAGTGTATTTCTTGTGATAACTAGATCATTTAATTATTTATTATGTCCGACTATTTATTTTTATTACATTTCCTATCATCATCATCAACATCCATCTTATTCGTTATCACAGGATCATCATTATAACCATCATCAACACATGATTATCATCATCATCAAACATCACTGTCATCATCATCTTCACATCATCATTCACGTTTCCTCTAGCATCACGTTCATTATCTCAAACCCATCATCAATACACGTATCATTCGACCCAACAACACAAACAAACACGGCCCAATATTTCAAATCATCCTAAACCAATTGGCCCAACATAATAAATTAGAAGTCCGCGTTAAAATGTATGGATTCAAAGGCCCGTTAACTTGTTTCATTTAAACTACCAATGGATTTGCGGGGTTTTGTCTGGAAATAGAAACAACAACCGCGTCATTATCATTTAATATCGCCAATGTGTTTGTGGATTCACGATTTAAACATGACCATGTGTGTTGTGTAACCCTCGGACGAACAGCAACCTCACACTTCGAACAGAAACATAAATATCATCGATATAGCAGTCTCATAGGGTGGTTTTGGGATACGGTTTAAATAGGAGAAACACAAGAGAGTAACAGCAGGTAAGCATTAGCAATGAGCAGCAGTTATAGGTGGTTTAGGAGTGAGAAGAAACTGCAATAGATGCAATAACAGGCGGTGGTGAAGATGATGGTTTCACGACAGTTTGCAACAGAAAAATGATTGTAATAGGTAAACGAACAAAAGGGTTAAGGTGATAGTTGCAGTTGTTTTACAGCGACTAGTAGCAGCAACAATAAATATTAGTCACCGTGGTTGGGGTTCGAACGAAAAGAAAAAGAAAAAAAATGCAACCGCAGCTTATGATGATGGTTTGTGGTGGCATTTACAGTAAAAGGAACGGTAGTATGCAGCAACAATGGAAGTTGTAGGTTGAAGGGATGGTTCCCGGTGATGGTTCTCGGTTATGAAGATTGTAGAGAGAGATTTAGATAGAGAGATGTAGAGAGAGAGGTGGTGGTTTTTTGGTATTAGAATATGGTAGCCGATGGTGGTTGTAATATAGTAGTGGTGATCGGTGTTGGCGGCGAGTTTGATGTTGATCATACTCTCGTGATATTAAAACATGATGAATGAATGGTTTGTTGGTTCATAAATATTGCAATGAGTGTACACATATATTCATAAAGTAATATTATTATTAAATCAAATACAACAATAACAACAACAATAACAACAACAACAACAACAACAACAACAACAACAACAACAACAACAAACCCAATCCCATTTTGTGGGGTATGTGGGAGGTGGGATGTAGACAATCCTTCCTCTACCCTAGAATAAAGAGAAGTCATTTCTCCACTCCGAGTGAAACACTCCAAGAGTAGAGCTTATTAAATCAAATATAATACTATAATAATAATCTAATCAAACGTGGATGTACACTGAAGAGCAGTTTATGAAATGAATTCAAAAAGGAAACAAGTTGATGCAATGAATTCAAAAAGGAAATAGTACAAAACAATCATATTTTCAATCAATTCTCTATTTGATTCACGGGTAGAATCAATCAACTTGTAATTTTAATTATAGGTTAATTAATAAATAATAAACATAATAATAAAATAATATATTTTAAGAACGTGGGAAAAGAAGAATTAGCAGCCGGATCAATTGATATTTTGTACCGACAGTTTGTCATGTAGTGCTATATCGTGGTTCATTGCTAAACAGTTAACATCTAAAAAATTTCCTAAAAAAATCCCAAATTTTTAAATTAAGTCCATTTATTTATTCTGGTCATTAATTGTTTGAAACCTGATCAAAAAGATTCGTCTAATATTTATTTTTAGTTCCAAGTAATATGTATGGAGTATTAAAATTTAAACTAAAAATTTAAAAATATTTTTAACAAATCTAGAATCTTCATAATCAATTTACACTCTAACTTTATTTTAATCCTTCATAAACTCATGTTAAATCTATATGAACACTAACGAAATGTCAACCGAGTAATAAAAACTTTGACAAATTAAGCTCGAAATCATTTATATTTAATATACTCTTTCTATATATATAAACAGTTTTTAATAGCAAGTTTTACTACATAAATATATTATATATTTTTAAACAAATAGATTTAATATAATTTTATATATTTACAACTAATATTTATATACATATTTATATTTATATATATATATCTATATATTTATTATAATAGTTTTCACCACATCGCATATTATTTTACATATTTATTTCCAACAAATAAATCCTATATTATTTCAAATAATATTTCAAATTATTATATATGTCTGTGTGTGTGTGTGTGTGTGTATCTATTTACAAATAGTTGTTCGTGAATCGTCGGGAATTGGTCGAGGTTAAATGAATGTATGAAAATGGTTCAAATTTTTTGAGACGCAACATAACGGACTTTGCTTATCATGTCAGAATTAGGAAATCATATCGTGAGTTTGGTTTAAAATTAGTCGAAATTTTCCGGGTCGTCACAATTATTATTATTATTATTATTATTACTATTACTATTACTATTACTAGAGCACATCTTTTTTAGTATTTACTTGATTATTACTTTATTAACTATTAGACAAAATCCATGAATAGTATCAAGGGTGTTTTTGTCTTTTCACTTTTTTTTTTCTTTCTTTCCCCTCCTTTCCAAAAAGCCCCCACACTTTGTTCGAAATTTAAATCGACCCCCCAAACAGGGGGGTAAAGTATCAAATCAACATTTTCATAAAAAATCTTAACTAAACTCCACCCAAATATTCAACGGCTCATATCTTCTCGCCCACAACGAGTTAAATTTTTCCGACACCATCGTTAAGCTCGAAATAATTTTACGAATACAATGTCACTAACTATACGCAAAAAGGACGCTTTTTAAAAAATGCTAAATATTTGAGTCCACCTTTCATACACGTTGATTTTTTCCTCACGGGCCCCGTACATATTTTCATCTATTAACAACATATACATATGGGTCTTATTATTTTTTTAGAAAATTATTTAGTAATTTTTTTGATATTACTCAGTAAATATTCTATTATTAAATCATACATAGTGTTAATATAAACTAACGAGTTAATTGCGTTAACTTTTAAAAAGTCAAGAACTCCATAGCGAAACGCGAAAATACACATATATTGTTAATTTTAGATAACATCTAAATCTTTGACGGGTTATACCTTTTCATTCGACTCGAGTTGCGCTTCAACGACATCATCGTTAGCCACGAAATAATTTTGAAAAATAAAAATAATAAAATACATTAGAAACCGAACCCCAGCGCGAAACGAGGGTTGAAAAACTAGTTTTATTACTAAATGATATTTTCATAATACTACACATACCTTATTTATCTACTCCCCACACCTAGAAGCTTATATACAACATAAAATATACAATATATCACAGTTTATATACAACATAAAATATACAATATATCACAGTACATTGTGACAAAAACAAACTACTATCTGTGCGAGCTTTGATAGTTTTAGCTTTGATATGTGACAACCCGAAAATTTCTGACCAAATTTAAACTTTAACCTTTATATGTTTCCGACACGATAAGCAAAGTTTGTTAAGTTAAATCTCAAAAATTTTAAACTGTGTTCATACATTCATTTAAACCTCGACCAAATTCCGACGATTCATAAACCATTAAATGAACGGATATGATTATATGTATATGTGTATATATTATAACTTGAAACATTAAAAAAGAACTAAACGTATAATACTTTACATTAACGTATTTGTTTCAATATGTTTATCGATGGAATTAGAAGATAAGATTAAATGATTGATTTATCAGATACATTGTATGATTACTAGTCTCTGTTGAGAGGTCCACTTTGATTTAGGAAACTTTTCCTTTTTAACGATATTCGGAATAAATAGTAAAGTGATTTATAAGTGAGAACAAAATGCCGATTATCGAGTACTAGACAAATATTAGTGGACATTCCTGTTTGATTTCCAATTCATGCTTTACAACATTTTCCTCATGACTTTGATAAGATAACTATTTTAATTTTCATTTTATTTAAATGTAAAAGTAATAAAGTGTAGGGTAAGTAATTTAGATGTTGGATATTGACAAGATAAGTAAATCAAT